>NW_028256017.1:0-94677 GCF_971803275.1 Cyanistes caeruleus | reverse complement strand
CTCTGGCAGTCTGAAAGCTTTGCGCATAAGCCGCTTGCTAAGCGCCTTCCTTTGCCTTTAGGCAGTGCTCGTGCACGACAAGCCTGGGGCGTGAATGCTCACTACCCCGCACACACGTTTCGTTGTGCCCGTTGCCAAGCGCTCTGGAAGCACTATTTATGACGCAAGCGGAACGCCTCTTGTGCTTCCATTCTCAGAGCTCCTGAGTTAAGCACTCTGCGACCGTAGGCGCGAATGCCAGAGGAAAACATTTCCACTGCGTCTGGCAGGGAGAAACTGTACCTGGAGAACACTTTTGTCTGCAGCTTGCACCTGCACCTTACATACCCATGGATTTTCAGCACATTCAAATGCATGCCAGGCTCTTCCTAACGCAAGCTGAAAGCTGCTGTCAGAAGGCTTCGCTCCTTGTCAGATCGAAGCAGCAGCACGCACCTTCGAGTTTGGCAGGAACTAAAGAGCCGCAGAAGAGCATGGTCTAGCAACAAGGGGATAGGAAAATGCATTTCCTTCATGTGCCCTTGTCGTCGCCTCACAGCAGGTAGCAGCATAAAGCAGATGCGGCTGAAGTTCTTCCGGGCGACAGCTAACATCAATCGAGCAAGCGGTCTTCCCACAGCTATGGTCCTCTGGCAGTCTGAAAGCTTTGGGCACAAGCCGCTTGCTAAGCGCCTTCCTTTGCCTTTAGGCAGTGCTCGTGCAAAACAAGCCTGGGGCGTGAATGCTCACTACCCCGCACACACATTTCGCTGTGCCCGTTGCCAAGCGCTCTATAAGCACTGTTTATGACGCAAGCGGAACGCCTCTTGCGCTTCCATTCTCAGAGCTCCTGAGTAAAGCACTCTGCGACCCTTGGTGCGAATGCCAGAGGAAAACATTTCCACTGAGTCTGGCAGGGAGAAACTGTACCTGGAGAACACTTTTGTCTGCAGCTTGCACCTGCACCTTACATACCCATGGATTTTCAGCACATTCAAATGCATGCCAGGCTCTTCCTTATGCAAGCTGAAAGCTGCTGTCAGAAGGCTTGGCTCCTTGTCAGATCGAAGCAGCAGCACGCACCTTTGAGTTTGGCAGGAACTAAAGAGCCGCAGAAGAGCATGGTCTAGCAACAAGAGGATAGGAAAATGCATTTCCTTCATGTGCCCTTGTCGTCGCCTCACAGCAGGTAGCAGCATAAAGCAGATGCGGCTGAAGTTCTTCCGGGCGACAGCTAACATCAATCGAGCAAGCGGTCTTCCCACAGCTATGGTCCTCTGGCAGTCTGAAAGCTTTGCGCACAAGCCGCTTGCTAAGCGCCTTCCTTTGCCTTTAGGCAGTGCTCGTGCACAACAAGCCTCGGGCGTGAATATTCACTACACCGCACACACGTTTCGCTGTGCCCGTTGCCAAGAGCTCTGGAAGCGCTGTTTATGATGCAAGCGGAACGCCTCTTGCGCTTCCATTCTCAGAGCTCCTGAGTTAAGCAATCTGCGACCCTTGGTGCGAATGCCAGAGGAAAACATTTCCATTGAGTCTGGCAGGGAGAAACTGTACCTGGAGAACACTTTTGTCTGCAGCTTGCCCCTGCACCTTACATACCCATGGATTTTCAGCACATTCAAATGCATGCCAGGCTCTTCCTAACGCAAGCTGAAAGCTGCTGTCAGAAGGCTTGGCTCCTTGTCAGATGGAAGCAGCAGCACGCACCTTCGAGTTTGGCAGGAACTAAAGAGCCGCAGACGAGCGTGGTCTAGCAACAAGGGGATAGGAGAATGCATTTGCTTCATGTGCCCTTGTCGTCGCCTAACTACATGTAGCAGCATAAAGCAGATGCGGCTGAAGTTCTTCCGGGCGACAGCTAACATCAATCGAGCAGGTGGTCTTCCCACAGCTATGGTCCTCTGGCAGTCTGAAAGCTTTGCGCATAAGCCGCTTGCTAAGCGCCTTCCTTTGCCTTTAGGCAGTGCTCGTGCACGACAAGCCTGGGGCGTGAATGCTCACTACCCCGCACACACGTTTCGTTGTGCCCGTTGCCAAGCGCTCTGGAAGCACTGTTTATGACGCAAGCGGAACGCCTCTTGTGCTTCCATTCTCAGAGCTCCTGAGTTAAGCACTCTGCGACCGTAGGCGCGAATGCCAGAGGAAAACATTTCCACTGCGTCTGGCAGGGAGAAAGTGTACCTGGAGAACACTTTTGTCTGCAGCTTGCACCTGCACCTTACATACCCATGGATTTTCAGCACATTCAAATGCATGCCAGGCTCTTCCTTATGCAAGCAGAAAGCTGCTGTCAGAAGGCTTGGCTCCTTGTCAGATCGAAGCAGCAGCACGCACCTTTGAGTTTGGCAGGAACTAAAGAGCCGCAGAAGAGCATGGTCTAGCAACAAGGGGATAGGAAAATGCATTTCCTTCATGTGCCCTTGTCGTCGCCTCACAGCAGGTAGCAGCATAAAGCAGATGCGGCTGAAGTTCTTCCGGGCGACAGCTAACATCAATCGAGCAAGCGGTCTTCCCACAGCTATGGTCCTCTGGCAGTCTGAAAGCTTTGCGCACAAGCCGCTTGCTAAGCACCTTCATTTGCCTTTAGGCAGTGCTCATGCTTTACCAGCCTGGGGCGAGAATGGTCACTACCGCGCACACACGTTTCGCTGTGCCCGTTGCCAAGCGCTCTGGAAGCGCTGTTTATGACGCAAGCGGAACGCCTCTTGCGCTTCCATTCTCAGAGCTCCTGAGTTAAGCAATCTGCGACCCTTGGTGCGAATGCCAGAGGAAAACATTTCCACTGTGTCTGGCAGGGAGAAACTGTACCTGGAGAACACTTTTGTCTGCAGCTTGCACCTGCACCTTACATACCCATGGATTTTCAGCACATTCAAATGCATGCCAGGCTCTTCCTTATGCAAGCTGAAAGCTGCTGTCAGAAGGCTTGGCTCCTTGTCAGATCGAAGCAGCAGCACGCACCTTCGAGTTTGGCAGGAACTAAAGAGCCGCAGAAGAGCATGGTCTAGCAACAAGGGGATAGGAAAATGCATTTGCTTCATGTGCCCTTGTCGTCGCCTCACAACAGGTAGCAGCATAAAGCAGATGCGGCTGAAGTTCTTCCGGGCGACAGCTAACATCAATCGAGCAAGCGGTCTTCCCACAGCTATGGTCCTCTGGCAGTCTGAAAGCTTTGCGCACAAGCCGCTTGCTAAGCGCCTTCCTTTGCCTTTAGGCAGTGCTCGTGCACAACAAGCCTTGGGCGTGAATATTCAGTACCCCGCACACACGTTTCGCTGTGCCCGTTGCCAAGAGCTCTGGAAGCGCTGTTTATGACGCAAGCGGAACGCCTCTTGCGCTTCCATTCTCAGAGCTCCTGAGTTAAGCAATCTGCGACCCTTGGTGCGAATGCCAGAGGAAAACATTTCTACTGAGTCTAGCAGGGAGAAACTGTACCTGGAGAACACTTTTGTCTGCAGCTTGCGCCTGCACCTTACATACCCATGGAATTTCAGCACATTCAAATGCATGCCAGGCTCTTCCTTACCCAAGCTGAAAGCTGCTGTCCGAAGGCTTGGCTCCTTGTCAGATGGAAGCAGCAGCACGCACCTTTAAGTTTGGCAAGTACTAAAGAGCCTCAGACGAGCGTGGTCTAGCAACAAGGGGATAGGAAAATGCATTTGCTTCATGTGCCCTTGTCGTCGCCTAACAACATGTAGCAGCATAAAGCAGATGCGGCTGAAGTTCTTCCGGGCGACAGCTAACATCAATCGAGCAAGTGGTCTTCCCACAGCTATGGTCCTCTGGCAGTCTGAAAGCTTTGCGCACAAGCCGCTTGCTAAGCGCCTTCCTTTGCCTTTAGGCAGTGCTCGTGCACGACAAGCCTGGGGCGTGAATGCTCACTACCTCGCACACACGTTTCGTTGTGCCCGTTGCCAAGCGCTCTGGAAGCACTGTTTATGACGCAAGCGGAACGCCTCTTGTGCTTCCATTCTCAGAGCTCCTGAGTTAAGCACTCTGCGACCGTAGGCGCGAATGCCAGAGGAAAACATTACCACTGCGTCTGGCAGGGAGAAACTGTACCTGGAGAACACTTTTGTCTGCAGCTTGCACCTGCACCTTACATACCCATGGATTTTCAGCACATTCAAATGCATGCCAGGCTCTTCCTAACGCAAGCTGAAAGCTGCTGTCAGAAGGCTTGGCTCCTTGTCAGATCGAAGCAGCAGCACGCACCTTCGAGTTTGGCAGGAACTAAAGAGCCGCAGAAGAGCATGGTCTAGCAACAAGGGGATAGGAAAATGCATTTGCTTCATGTGCCCTTGTCGTCGCCTCACAACAGGTAGCAGCATAAAGCAGATGCGGCTGAAGTTCTTCCGGGCGACAGCTAACATCAATCGAGCAAGTGGTCTTCCCACAGCTATGGTCCTCTGGCAGTCTGAAAGCTTTGGGCACAAGCCGCTTGCTAAGCGCCTTCCTTTGCCTTTAGGCAGTGCTCGTGCAAAACAAGCCTGGGGCGTGAATGCTCACTACCCCGCACACACATTTCGCTGTGCCCGTTGCCAAGCGCTCTGGAAGCACTGTTTATGACGCAAGCGGAACGCCTCTTGCGCTTCCATTCTCAGAGCTCCTGAGTAAAGCACTCTGCGACCCTTGGTGCGAATGCCAGAGGAAAACATTTCCACTGAGTCTGGCAGGGAGAAACTGTACCTGGAGAACACTTTTGTCTGCAGCTTGCACCTGCACCTTACATACCCATGGATTTTCAGCACATTCAAATGCATGCCAGGCTCTTCCTTATGCAAGCTGAAAGCTGCTGTCAGAAGGCTTGGCTCCTTGTCAGATCGAAGCAGCAGCACGCACCTTTGAGTTTGGCAGGAACTAAAGAGTTGCAGAAGAGCATGGTCTAGCAACAAGGGGATAGGAAAATGCATTTCCTTCATGTGCCCTTGTCGTCGCCTCACAGCAGGTAGCAGCATAAAGCAGATGCGGCTGAAGTTCTTCCGGGCGACAGCTAACATCAATCGAGCAAGCGGTCTTCCCACAGCTATGGTCCTCTGGCAGTCTGAAAGCTTTGCGCACAAGCCGCTTGCTAAGCGCCTTCCTTTGCCTTTAGGCAGTGCTCGTGCACAACAAGCCTCGGGCGTGAATATTCACTACCCCGCACACACGTTTCGCTGTGCCCGTTGCCAAGAGCTCTGGAAGCACTGTTTATGACGCAAGCGGAACGCCTCTTGCGCTTCCATTCTCAGAGCTCCTGAGTTAAGCAATCTGCGACCCTTGGTGCGAATGCCAGAGGAAAACATTTCCATTGAGTCTGGCAGGGAGAAACTGTACCTGGAGAACACTTTTGTCTGCAGCTTGCCCCTGCACCTTACATACCCATGGATTTTCAGCACATTCAAATGCATGCCAGGCTCTTCCTAACGCAAGCTGAAAGCTGCTGTCAGAAGGCTTCGCTCCTTGTCAGATGGAAGCAGCAGCACGCACCTTCGAGTTTGGCAGGAACTAAAGAGCCGCAGACGAGCGTGGTCTAGCAACAAGGGGATAGGAGAATGCATTTGCTTCATGTGCCCTTGTCGTCGCCTAACTACATGTAACAGCATAAAGCAGATGCGGCTGAAGTTCTTCCGGGCGACAGCTAACATCAATCGAGCAGGTGGTCTTCCCACAGCTATGGTCCTCTGGCAGTCTGAAAGCTTTGCGCATAAGCCGCTTGCTAAGCGCCTTCCTTTGCCTTTAGGCAGTGCTCGTGCACGACAAGCCTGGGGCGTGAATGCTCACTACCCCGCACACACGTTTCGTTGTGCCCGTTGCCAAGCGCTCTGGAAGCACTGTTTATGACGCAAGCGGAACGCCTCTTGTGCTTCCATTCTCAGAGCTCCTGAGTTAAGCACTCTGCGACCGTAGGCGCGAATGCCAGAGGAAAACATTTCCACTGCGTCTGGCAGGGAGAAAGTGTACCTGGAGAACACTTTTGTCTGCAGCTTGCACCTGCACCTTACATACCCATGGATTTTCAGCACATTCAAATGCATGCCAGGCTCTTCCTTATGCAAGCAGAGAGCTGCTGTCAGAAGGCTTGGCTCCTTGTCAGATCGAAGCAGCAGCACGCACCTTCGAGTTTGGCAGGAACTAAAGAGCCGCAGAAGAGCATGGTCTAGCAACAAGGGGATAGGAAAATGCATTTCCTTCATGTGCCCTTGTCGTCGCCTCACAGCAGGTAGCAGCATAAAGCAGATGCGGCTGAAGTTCTTCCGGGCGACAGCTAACATCAATCGAGCAAGCGGTCTTCCCACAGCTATGGTCCTCTGGCAGTCTGAAAGCTTTGCGCACAAGCCGCTTGCTAAGCACCTTCCTTTGCCTTTAGGCAGTGCTCATGCTTTACCAGCCTGGGGCGAGAATGGTCACTACCGCGCACACACGTTTCGCTGTGCCCGTTGCCAAGCGCTCTGGAAGCGCTGTTTATGACGCAAGCGGAACGCCTCTTGCGCTTCCATTCTCAGAGCTCCTGAGTTAAGCAATCTGCGACCCTTGGTGCGAATGCCAGAGGAAAACATTTCCACTGTGTCTGGCAGGGAGAAACTGTACCTGGAGAACACTTTTGTCTGCAGCTTGCACCTGCACCTTACATACCCATGGATTTTCAGCACATTCAAATGCATGCCAGGCTCTTCCTTATGCAAGCTGAAAGCTGCTGTCAGAAGGCTTGGCTCCTTGTCAGATCGAAGCAGCAGCACGCACCTTCGAGTTTGGCAGGAACTAAAGAGCCGCAGAAGAGCATGGTCTAGCAACAAGGGGATAGGAAAATGCATTTGCTTCATGTGCCCTTGTCGTCGCCTCACAACAGGTAGCAGCATAAAGCAGATGCGGCTGAAGTTCTTCCGGGCGACAGCTAACATCAATCGAGCAAGCGGTCTTCCCACAGCTATGGTCCTCTGGCAGTCTGAAAGCTTTGCGCACAAGCCGCTTGCTAAGCGCCTTCCTTTGCCTTTAGGCAGTGCTCGTGCACAACAAGCCTTGGGCGTGAATATTCAGTACCCCGCACACACGTTTCGCTGTGCCCGTTGCCAAGAGCTCTGGAAGCGCTGTTTATGACGCAAGCGGAACGCCTCTTGCGCTTCCATTCTCAGAGCTCCTGAGTTAAGCAATCTGCGACCCTTGGTGCGAATGCCAGAGGAAAACATTTCTACTGAGTCTAGCAGGGAGAAACTGTACCTGGAGAACACTTTTGTCTGCAGCTTGCGCCTGCACCTTACATACCCATGGAATTTCAGCACATTCAAATGCATGCCAGGCTCTTCCTTACCCAAGCTGAAAGCTGCTGTCCGAAGGCTTGGCTCCTTGTCAGATGGAAGCAGCAGCATGCACCTTTAAGTTTGGCAAGTACTAAAGAGCCTCAGACGAGCGTGGTCTAGCAACAAGGGGATAGGAAAATGCATTTGCTTCATGTGCCCTTGTCGTCGCCTAACAACATGTAGCAGCATAAAGCAGATGCGGCTGAAGTTCTTCCGGGCGACAGCTAACATCAATCGAGCAAGCGGTCTTCCCACAGCTATGGTCCTCTGGCAGTCTGAAAGCTTTGCGCACAAGCCGCTTGCTAAGCGCCTTCCTTTGCCTTTAGGCAGTGCTCGTGCACGACAAGCCTGGGGCGTGAATGCTCACTACCTCGCACACACATTTCGTTGTGCCCGTTGCCAAGCGCTCTGGAAGCACTGTTTATGACGCAAGCGGAACGCCTCTTGTGCTTCCATTCTCAGAGCTCCTGAGTTAAGCACTCTGCGACCGTAGGCGCGAATGCCAGAGGAAAACATTACCACTGCGTCTGGCAGGGAGAAACTGTACCTGGAGAGCACTTTTGTCTGCAGCTTGCACCTGCACCTTACATACCCATGGATTTTCAGAACATTCAAATGCATGCCAGGCTCTTCCTAACGCAAGCTGAAAGCTGCTGTCAGAAGGCTTCGCTCCTTGTCAGATCGAAGCAGCAGCACGCACCTTCGAGTTTGGCAGGAACTAAAGAGCCGCAGAAGAGCATGGTCTAGCAACAAGGGGATAGGAAAATGCATTTGCTTCATGTGCCCTTGTCGTCGCCTCACAACAGGTAGCAGCATAAAGCAGATGCGGCTGAAGTTCTTCCGGGCGACAGCTAACATCAATCGAGCAAGCGGTCTTCCCACAGCTATGGTCCTCTGGCAGTCTGAAAGCTTTGCGCACAAGCCGCTTGCTAAGCGCCTTCCTTTGCCTTTAGGCAGTGCTCGTGCACAACAAGCCTCGGGCGTGAATATTCACTACCCCGCACACACGTTTCGCTGTGCCCGTTGCCAAGCGCTCTGGAAGCGCTGTTTATGACGCAAGCGGAACGCCTCTTGCGCTTCCATTCTCAGAGCTCCTGAGTTAAGCAATCTGCGACCCTTGGTGCGAATGCCAGAGGAAAACATTTCCACTGAGTCTGGCAGGGAGAAACTGTACCTGGAGAACACTTTTGTCTGCAGCTTGCCCCTGCACCTTACATACCCATGGATTTTCAGCACATTCAAATGCATGCCAGGCTCTTCCTAACGCAAGCTGAAAGCTGCTGTCAGAAGGCTTCGCTCCTTGTCAGATGGAAGCAGCAGCACGCACCTTCGAGTTTGGCAGGAACTAAAGAGCCTCAGATGAGCGTGGTCTTGCAACAAGGGGATAGGAAAATGCATTTGCTTCATGTGCCCTTGTCGTCGCCTCACAACAGGTAGCAGCATAAAGCAGATGCGGCTGAAGTTCTTCCGGGCGACAGCTAACATCAATCGAGCAGGTGGTCTTCCCACAGCTATGGTCCTCTGGCAGTCTGAAAGCTTTGCGCATAAGCCGCTTGCTAAGCGCCTTCCTTTGCCTTTAGGCAGTGCTCGTGCACGACAAGCCTGGGGCGTGAATGCTCACTACCCCGCACACACGTTTCGTTGTGCCCGTTGCCAAGCGCTCTGGAAGCACTATTTATGACGCAAGCGGAACGCCTCTTGTGCTTCCATTCTCAGAGCTCCTGAGTTAAGCACTCTGCGACCGTAGGCGCGAATGCCAGAGGAAAACATTTCCACTGCGTCTGGCAGGGAGAAACTGTACCTGGAGAACACTTTTGTCTGCAGCTTGCACCTGCACCTTACATACCCATGGATTTTCAGCACATTCAAATGCATGCCAGGCTCTTCCTAACGCAAGCTGAAAGCTGCTGTCAGAAGGCTTCGCTCCTTGTCAGATCGAAGCAGCAGCACGCACCTTCGAGTTTGGCAGGAACTAAAGAGCCGCAGAAGAGCATGGTCTAGCAACAAGGGGATAGGAAAATGCATTTCCTTCATGTGCCCTTGTCGTCGCCTCACAGCAGGTAGCAGCATAAAGCAGATGCGGCTGAAGTTCTTCCGGGCGACAGCTAACATCAATCGAGCAAGCGGTCTTCCCACAGCTATGGTCCTCTGGCAGTCTGAAAGCTTTGCGCACAAGCCGCTTGCTAAGCACCTTCATTTGCCTTTAGGCAGTGCTCATGCTTTACCAGCCTGGGGCGAGAATGGTCACTACCGCGCACACACGTTTCGCTGTGCCCGTTGCCAAGCGCTCTGGAAGCGCTGTTTATGACGCAAGCGGAACGCCTCTTGCGCTTCCATTCTCAGAGCTCCTGAGTTAAGCAATCTGCGACCCTTGGTGCGAATGCCAGAGGAAAACATTACCACTGTGTCTGGCAGGGAGAAACTGTACCTGGAGAACACTTTTGTCTGCAGCTTGCACCTGCACCTTACATACCCATGGATTTTCAGCACATTCAAATGCATGCCAGGCTCTTCCTTATGCAAGCTGAAAGCTGCTGTCAGAAGGCTTGGCTCCTTGTCAGATCGAAGCAGCAGCACGCACCTTCGAGTTTGGCAGGAACTAAAGAGCCGCAGAAGAGCATGGTCTAGCAACAAGGGGATAGGAAAATGCATTTGCTTCATGTGCCCTTGTCGTCGCCTCACAACAGGTAGCAGCATAAAGCAGATGCGGCTGAAGTTCTTCCGGGCGACAGCTAACATCAATCGAGCAAGCGGTCTTCCCACAGCTATGGTCCTCTGGCAGTCTGAAAGCTTTGCGCACAAGCCGCTTGCTAAGCGCCTTCCTTTGCCTTTAGGCAGTGCTCGTGCACAACAAGCCTTGGGCGTGAATATTCAGTACCCCGCACACACGTTTCGCTGTGCCCGTTGCCAAGAGCTCTGGAAGCGCTGTTTATGACGCAAGCGGAACGCCTCTTGCGCTTCCATTCTCAGAGCTCCTGAGTTAAGCAATCTGCGACCCTTGGTGCGAATGCCAGAGGAAAACATTTCTACTGAGTCTAGCAGGGAGAAACTGTACCTGGAGAACACTTTTGTCTGCAGCTTGCGCCTGCACCTTACATACCCATGGAATTTCAGCACATTCAAATGCATGCCAGGCTCTTCCTTACCCAAGCTGAAAGCTGCTGTCCGAAGGCTTGGCTCCTTGTCAGATGGAAGCAGCAGCACGCACCTTTAAGTTTGGCAAGTACTAAAGAGCCTCAGACGAGCGTGGTCTAGCAACAAGGGGATAGGAAAATGCATTTGCTTCATGTGCCCTTGTCGTCGCCTCACAACAGGTAGCAGCATAAAGCAGATGCGGCCGAAGTTCTTCCGGGCGACAGCTAACATCAATCGAGCAGGTGGTCTTCCCACAGCTATGGTCCTCTGGCAGTCTGAAAGCTTTGCGCATAAGCCACTTGCTAAGCGCCTTCCTTTGCCTTTAGGCAGTGCTCGTGCACGACAAGCCTGGGGCGTGAATGCTCACTACCTCGCACACACGTTTCGTTGTGCCCGTTGCCAAGCGCTCTGGAAGCACTGTTTATGACGCAAGCGGAACGCCTCTTGTGCTTCCATTCTCAGAGCTCCTGAGTTAAGCACTCTGCGACCGTAGGCGCGAATGCCAGAGGAAAACATTACCACTGCGTCTGGCAGGGAGAAACTGTACCTGGAGAACACTTTTGTCTGCAGCTTGCACCTGCACCTTACATACCCATGGATTTTCAGCACATTCAAATGCATGCCAGGCTCTTCCTAACGCAAGCTGAAAGCTGCTGTCAGAAGGCTTCACTCCTTGTCAGATCGAAGCAGCAGCACGCACCTTCGAGTTTGGCAGGAACTAAAGAGCCGCAGAAGAGCATGGTCTAGCAACAAGGGGATAGGAAAATGCATTTGCTTCATGTGCCCTTGTCGTCGCCTCACAACAGGTAGCAGCATAAAGCAGATGCGGCTGAAGTTCTTCCGGGCGACAGCTAACATCAATCGAGCAAGTGGTCTTCCCACAGCTATGGTCCTCTGGCAGTCTGAAAGCTTTGGGCACAAGCCGCTTGCTAAGCGCCGTCCTTTGCCTTTAGGCAGTGCTCGTGCAAAACAAGCCTGGGGCGTGAATGCTCACTACCCCGCACACACATTTCGCTGTGCCCGTTGCCAAGCGCTCTGGAAGCACTGTTTATGACGCAAGCGGAACGCCTCTTGCGCTTCCATTCTCAGAGCTCCTGAGTAAAGCACTCTGCGACCCTTGGTGCGAATGCCAGAGGAAAACATTTCCACTGAGTCTGGCAGGGAGAAACTGTACCTGGAGAACACTTTTGTCTGCAGCTTGCACCTGCACCTTACATACCCATGGATTTTCAGCACATTCAAATGCATGCCAGGCTCTTCCTAACGCAAGCTGAAAGCTGCTGTCAGAAGGCTTCGCTCCTTGTCAGATCGAAGCAGCAGCACGCACCTTCGAGTTTGGCAGGAACTAAAGAGCCGCAGAAGAGCATGGTCTAGCAACAAGGGGATAGGAAAATGCATTTGCTTCATGTGCCCTTGTCGTCGCCTCACAACAGGTAGCAGCATAAAGCAGATGCGGCTGAAGTTTTTCCGGGCGACAGCTAACATCAATCGAGCAAGCGGTCTTCCCACAGCTATGGTCCTCTGGCAGTCTGAAAGCTTTGCGCACAAGCCGCTTGCTAAGCGCCTTCCTTTGCCTTTAGGCAGTGCTCGTGCACAACAAGCCTCGGGCGTGAATATTCACTACCCCGCACACACGTTTCGCTGTGCCCGTTGCCAAGCGCTCTGGAAGCGCTGTTTATGACGCAAGCGGAACGCCTCTTGCGCTTCCATTCTCAGAGCTCCTGAGTTAAGCAATCTGCGACCCTTGGTGCGAATGCCAGAGGAAAACATTTCCACTGTGTCTGGCAGGGAGAAACTGTACCTGGAGAACACTTTTGTCTGCAGCTTGCCCCTGCACCTTACATACCCATGGATTTTCAGCACATTCAAATGCATGCCAGGCTCTTCCTAACGCAAGCTGAAAGCTGCTGTCAGAAGGCTTCGCTCCTTGTCAGATGGAAGCAGCAGCACGCACCTTCGAGTTTGGCAGGAACTAAAGAGCCTCAGACGAGCGTGGTCTAGCAACAAGGGGATAGGAAAATGCATTTGCTTCATGTGCCTTTGTCGTCGCCTAACTACATGTAGCAGCATAAAGCAGATGCGGCCGAAGTTCTTCCGGGCGACAGCTAACATCAATCGAGCAGGTGGTCTTCCCACAGCTATGGTCCTCTGGCAGTCGGAAAGCTTTGCGCATAAGCCGCTTGCTAAGCGCCTTCCTTTGCCTTTAGGCAGTGCTCGTGCACGACAAGCCTGGGGCGTGAATGCTCACTACCCCGCACACACGTTTCGTTGTGCCCGTTGCCAAGCGCTCTGGAAGCACTATTTATGACGCAAGCGGAACGCCTCTTGTGCTTCCATTCTCAGAGCTCCTGAGTTAAGCAATCTGCGACCCTTTGTGCGAATGCCAGAGGAAAACATTTCCATTGAGTCTGGCAGGGAGAAACTGTACCTGGAGAACACTTTTGTCTGCAGCTTGCCCCTGCACCTTACATACCCATGGATTTTCAGCACATTCAAATGCATGCCAGGCTCTTCCTAACGCAAGCTGAAAGCTGCTGTCAGAAGGCTTCGCTCCTTGTCAGATGGAAGCAGCAGCACGCACCTTCGAGTTTGGCAGGAACTAAAGAGCCGCAGACGAGCGTGGTCTAGCAACAAGGGGATAGGAAAATGCATTTGCTTCATGTGCCCTTGTCGTCGCCTAACTACATGTAGCAGCATAAAGCAGATGCGGCTGAAGTTCTTCCGGGCGACAGCTAACATCAATCGAGCAGGTGGTCTTCCCACAGCTATGGTCCTCTGGCAGTCTGAAAGCTTTGCGCATAAGCCGCTTGCTAAGCGCCTTCCTTTGCCTTTAGGCAGTGCTCGTGCACGACAAGCCTGGGGCGTGAATGCTCACTACCCCGCACACACGTTTCGTTGTGCCCGTTGCCAAGCGCTCTGGAAGCACTGTTTATGACGCAAGCGGAACGCCTCTTGTGCTTCCATTCTCAGAGCTCCTGAGTTAAGCACTCTGCGACCGTAGGCGCGAATGCCAGAGGAAAACATTTCCACTGCGTCTGGCAGGGAGAAACTGTACCTGGAGAACACTTTTGTCTGCAGCTTGCACCTGCACCTTACATACCCATGGATTTTCAGCACATTCAAATGCATGCCAGGCTCTTCCTAATGCAAGCTGAAAGCTGCTGTCAGAAGGCTTGGCTCCTTGTCAGATCGAAGCAGCAGCACGCACCTTCGAGTTTGGCAGGAACTAAAGAGCCGCAGAAGAGCATGGTCTAGCAACAAGGGGATAGGAAAATGCATTTCCTTCATGTGCCCTTGTCGTCGCCTCACAGCAGGTAGCAGCATAAAGCAGATGCGGCTGAAGTTCTTCCGGGCGACAGCTAACATCAATCGAGCAAGCGGTCTTCCCACAGCTATGGTCCTCTGGCAGTCTGAAAGCTTTGCGCACAAGCCGCTTGCTAAGCACCTTCATTTGCCTTTAGGCAGTGCTCATGCTTTACCAGCCTGGGGCGAGAATGGTCACTACCGCGCACACACGTTTCGCTGTGCCCGTTGCCAAGCGCTCTGGAAGCGCTGTTTATGACGCAAGCGGAACGCCTCTTGCGCTTCCATTCTCAGAGCTCCTGAGTTAAGCAATCTGCGACCCTTGGTGCGAATGCCAGAGGAAAACATTTCCACTGTGTCTGGCAGGGAGAAACTGTACCTGGAGAACACTTTTGTCTGCAGCTTGCACCTGCACCTTACATACCCATGGATTTTCAGCACATTCAAATGCATGCCAGGCTCTTCCTTATGCAAGCTGAAAGCTGCTGTCAGAAGGCTTGGCTCCTTGTCAGATCGAAGCAGCAGCACGCACCTTCGAGTTTGGCAGGAACTAAAGAGCCGCAGAAGAGCATGGTCTAGCAACAAGGGGATAGGAAAATGCATTTGCTTCATGTGCCCTTGTCGTCGCCTCACAACAGGTAGCAGCATAAAGCAGATGCGGCTGAAGTTCTTCCGGGCGACAGCTAACATCAATCGAGCAAGCGGTCTTCCCACAGCTATGGTCCTCTGGCAGTCTGAAAGCTTTGCGCACAAGCCGCTTGCTAAGCGCCTTCCTTTGCCTTTAGGCAGTGCTCGTGCACAACAAGCCTTGGGCGTGAATATTCAGTACCCCGCACACACGTTTCGCTGTGCCCGTTGCCAAGCGCTCTGGAAGCGCTGTTTATGACGCAAGCGGAACGCCTCTTGCGCTTCCATTCTCAGAGCTCCTGAGTTAAGCAATCTGCGACCCTTGGTGCGAATGCCAGAGGAAAACATTTCTACTGAGTCTAGCAGGGAGAAACTGTACCTGGAGAACACTTTTGTCTGCAGCTTGCGCCTGCACCTTACATACCCATGGAATTTCAGCACATTCAAATGCATGCCAGGCTCTTCCTTACCCAAGCTGAAAGCTGCTGTCCGAAGGCTTGGCTCCTTGTCAGATGGAAGCAGCAGCACGCACCTTTAAGTTTGGCAAGTACTAAAGAGCCTCAGACGAGCGTGGTCTAGCAACAAGGGGATAGGAAAATGCATTTGCTTCATGTGCCCTTGTCGTCGCCTAACAACATGTAGCAGCATAAAGCAGATGCGGCTGAAGTTCTTCCGGGCGACAGCTAACATCAATCGAGCAAGTGGTCTTCCCACAGCTATGGTCCTCTGGCAGTCTGAAAGCTTTGCGCACAAGCCGCTTGCTAAGCGCCTTCCTTTGCCTTTAGGCAGTGCTCGTGCACGACAAGCCTGGGGCGTGAATGCTCACTACCTCGCACACACGTTTCGTTGTGCCCGTTGCCAAGCGCTCTGGAAGCACTGTTTATGACGCAAGCGGAACGCCTCTTGTGCTTCCATTCTCAGAGCTCCTGAGTTAAGCACTCTGCGACCGTAGGCGCGAATGCCAGAGGAAAACATTACCACTGCGTCTGGCAGGGAGAAACTGTACCTGGAGAACACTTTTGTCTGCAGCTTGCACCTGCACCTTACATACCCATGGATTTTCAGCACATTCAAATGCATGCCAGGCTCTTCCTAACGCAAGCTGAAGGCTGCTGTCAGAAGGCTTCGCTCCTTGTCAGATCGAAGCAGCAGCACGCACCTTCGAGTTTGGCAGGAACTAAAGAGCCGCAGAAGAGCATGGTCTAGCAACAAGGGGATAGGAAAATGCATTTGCTTCATGTGCCCTTGTCGTCGCCTCACAACAGGTAGCAGCATAAAGCAGATGCGGCTGAAGTTCTTCCGGGCGACAGCTAACATCAATCGAGCAAGTGGTCTTCCCACAGCTATGGTCCTCTGGCAGTCTGAAAGCTTTGGGCACAAGCCGCTTGCTAAGCGCCTTCCTTTGCCTTTAGGCAGTGCTCGTGCAAAACAAGCCTGGGGCGTGAATGCTCACTACCCCGCACACACATTTCGCTGTGCCCGTTGCCAAGCGCTCTGGAAGCACTGTTTATGACGCAAGCGGAACGCCTCTTGCGCTTCCATTCTCAGAGCTCCTGAGTAAAGCACTCTGCGACCCTTGGTGCGAATGCCAGAGGAAAACATTTCCACTGAGTCTGGCAGGGAGAAACTGTACCTGGAGAACACTTTTGTCTGCAGCTTGCACCTGCACCTTACATACCCATGGATTTTCAGCACATTCAAATGCATGCCAGGCTCTTCCTAACGCAAGCTGAAAGCTGCTGTCAGAAGGCTTGGCTCCTTGTCAGATCGAAGCAGCAGCACGCACCTTCGAGTTTGGCAGGAACTAAAGAGCCGCAGAAGAGCATGGTCTAGCAACAAGGGGATAGGAAAATGCATTTCCTTCATGTGCCCTTGTCGTCGCCTCACAGCAGGTAGCAGCATAAAGCAGATGCGGCTGAAGTTCTTCCGGGCGACAGCTAACATCAATCGAGCAAGCGGTCTTCCCACAGCTATGGTCCTCTGGCAGTCTGAAAGCTTTGCGCACAAGCCGCTTGCTAAGCACCTTCATTTGCCTTTAGGCAGTGCTCATGCTTTACCAGCCTGGGGCGAGAATGGTCACTACCGCGCACACACGTTTCGCTGTGCCCGTTGCCAAGCGCTCTGGAAGCGCTGTTTATGACGCAAGCGGAACGCCTCTTGCGCTTCCATTCTCAGAGATCCTGAGTTAAGCAATCTGCGACCCTTGGTGCGAATGCCAGAGGAAAACATTTCTACTGAGTCTAGCAGGGAGAAACTGTACCTGGAGAACACTTTTGTCTGCAGCTTGCGCCTGCACCTTACATACCCATGGAATTTCAGCACATTCAAATGCATGCCAGGCTCTTCCTTACCCAAGCTGAAAGCTGCTGTCCGAAGGCTTGGCTCCTTGTCAGATGGAAGCAGCAGCACGCACCTTTAAGTTTGGCAAGTACTAAAGAGCCTCAGACGAGCGTGGTCTAGCAACAAGGGGATAGGAAAATGCATTTGCTTCATGTGCCCTTGTCGTCGCCTAACAACATGTAGCAGCATAAAGCAGATGCGGCTGAAGTTCTTCCGGGCGACAGCTAACATCAATCGAGCAAGTGGTCTTCCCACAGCTATGGTCCTCTGGCAGTCTGAAAGCTTTGGGCACAAGCCGCTTGCTAAGCGCCTTCCTTTGCCTTTAGGCAGTGCTCGTGCACGACAAGCCTGGGGCGTGATTGCTCACTACCTCGCACACACGTTTCGTTGTGCCCGTTGCCAAGCGCTCTGGAAGCACTGTTTATGACGCAAGCGGAACGCCTCTTGTGCTTCCATTCTCAGAGCTCCTGAGTTAAGCACTCTGCGACCGTAGGCGCGAATGCCAGAGGAAAACATTACCACTGCGTCTGGCAGGGAGAAACTGTACCTGGAGAACACTTTTGTCTGCAGCTTGCACCTGCACCTTACATACCCATGGATTTTCAGCACATTCAAATGCATGCCAGGCTCTTCCTAACGCAAGCTGAAAGCTGCTGTCAGAAGGCTTCGCTCCTTGTCAGATCGAAGCAGCAGCACGCACCTTCGAGTTTGGCAGGAACTAAAGAGCCGCAGAAGAGCATGGTCTAGCAACAAGGGGATAGGAAAATGCATTTGCTTCATGTGCCCTTGTCGTCGCCTCACAACAGGTAGCAGCATAAAGCAGATGCGGCTGAAGTTCTTCCGGGCGACAGCTAACATCAATCGAGCAAGTGGTCTTCCCACAGCTATGGTCCTCTGGCAGTCTGAAAGCTTTGGGCACAAGCCGCTTGCTAAGCGCCTTCCTTTGCCTTTAGGCAGTGCTCGTGCAAAACAAGCCTGGGGCGTGAATGCTCACTACCCCGCACACACATTTCGCTGTGCCCGTTGCCAAGCGCTCTGGAAGCACTGTTTATGACGCAAGCGGAACGCCTCTTGCGCTTCCATTCTCAGAGCTCCTGAGTAAAGCACTCTGCGACCCTTGGTGCGAATGCCAGAGGAAAACATTTCCACTGAGTCTGGCAGGGAGAAACTGTACCTGGAGAACACTTTTGTCTGCAGCTTGCACCTGCACCTTACATACCCATGGATTTTCAGCACATTCAAATGCATGCCAGGCTCTTCCTAACGCAAGCTGAAAGCTGCTGTCAGAAGGCTTGGCTCCTTGTCAGATCGAAGCAGCAGCACGCACCTTCGAGTTTGGCAGGAACTAAAGAGCCGCAGAAGAGCATGGTCTAGCAACAAGGGGATAGGAAAATGCATTTCCTTCATGTGCCCTTGTCGTCGCCTCACAGCAGGTAGCAGCATAAAGCAGATGCGGCTGAAGTTCTTCCGGGCGACAGCTAACATCAATCGAGCAAGCGGTCTTCCCACAGCTATGGTCCTCTGGCAGTCTGAAAGCTTTGCGCACAAGCCGCTTGCTAAGCACCTTCATTTGCCTTTAGGCAGTGCTCATGCTTTACCAGCCTGGGGCGAGAATGGTCACTACCGCGCACACACGTTTCGCTGTGCCCGTTGCCAAGCGCTCTGGAAGCGCTGTTTATGACGCAAGCGGAACGCCTCTTGCGCTTCCATTCTCAGAGCTCCTGAGTTAAGCAATCTGCGACCCTTGGTGCGAATGCCAGAGGAAAACATTTCCACTGAGTCTGGCAGGGAGAAACTGTACCTGGAGAACACTTTTGTCTGCAGCTTGCACCTGCACCTTACATACCCATGGATTTTCAGCACATTCAAATGCATGCCAGGCTCTTCCTTATGCAAGCTGAAAGCTGCTGTCAGAAGGCTTGGCTCCTTGTCAGATCGAAGCAGCAGCACGCACCTTCGAGTTTGGCAGGAACTAAAGAGCCGCAGAAGAGCATGGTCTAGCAACAAGGGGATAGGAAAATGCATTTGCTTCATGTGCCCTTGTCGTCGCCTCACAACAGGTAGCAGCATAAAGCAGATGCGGCTGAAGTTCTTCCGGGCGACAGCTAACATCAATCGAGCAAGTGGTCTTCCCACAGCTATGGTCCTCTGGCAGTCTGAAAGCTTTGGGCACAAGCCGCTTGCTAAGCGCCTTCCTTTGCCTTTAGGCAGTGCTCGTGCAAAACAAGCCTGGGGCGTGAATGCTCACTACCCCGCACACACATTTCGCTGTGCCCGTTGCCAAGCGCTCTGGAAGCACTGTTTATGACGCAAGCGGAACGCCTCTTGCGCTTCCATTCTCAGAGCTCCTGAGTAAAGCACTCTGCGACCCTTGGTGCGAATGCCAGAGGAAAACATTTCCACTGAGTCTGGCAGGGAGAAACTGTACCTGGAGAACACTTTTGTCTGCAGCTTGCACCTGCACCTTACATACCCATGGATTTTCAGCACATTCAAATGCATGCCAGGCTCTTCCTAACGCAAGCTGAAAGCTGCTGTCAGAAGGCTTCGCTCCTTGTCAGATCGAAGCAGCAGCACGCACCTTCGAGTTTGGCAGGAACTAAAGAGCCGCAGAAGAGCATGGTCTAGCAACAAGGGGATAGGAAAATGCATTTGCTTCATGTGCCCTTGTCGTCGCCTCACAACAGGTAGCAGCATAAAGCAGATGCGGCTGAAGTTCTTCCGGGCGACAGCTAACATCAATCGAGCAAGCGGTCTTCCCACAGCTATGGTCCTCTGGCAGTCTGAAAGCTTTGGGCACAAGCCGCTTGCTAAGCGCTTTCCTTTGCCTTTAGGCAGTGCTCGTGCAAAACAAGCCTGGGGCGTGAATGCTCACTACCCCGCACACACATTTCGCTGTGCCCGTTGCCAAGCGCTCTGGAAGCACTGTTTATGACGCAAGCGGAACGCCTCTTGCGCTTCCATTCTCAGAGCTCCAGAGTAAAGCACTCTGCGACCCTTGGTGCGAATGCCAGAGGAAAACATTTCCACTGAGTCTGGCAGGGAGAAACTGTACCTGGAGAACACTTTTGTCTGCAGCTTGCACCTGCACCTTACATACCCATGGATTTTCAGCACATTCAAATGCATGCCAGGCTCTTCCTAACGCAAGCTGAAAGCTGCTGTCAGAAGGCTTCGCTCCTTGTCAGATCGAAGCAGCAGCACGCACCTTCGAGTTTGGCAGGAACTAAAGAGCCGCAGAAGAGCATGGTCTAGCAACAAGGGGATAGGAAAATGCATTTGCTTCATGTGCCCTTGTCGTCGCCTCACAACAGGTAGCAGCATAAAGCAGATGCGGCTGAAGTTCTTCCGGGCGACAGCTAACATCAATCGAGCAAGCGGTCTTCCCACAGCTATGGTCCTCTGGCAGTCTGAAAGCTTTGCGCACAAGCCGCTTGCTAAGCGCCTTCCTTTGCCTTTAGGCAGTGCTCGTGCACAACAAGCCTCGGGCGTGAATATTCACTACCCCGCACACACGTTTCGCTGTGCCCGTTGCCAAGCGCTCTGGAAGCGCTGTTTATGACGCAAGCGGAACGCCTCTTGCGCTTCCATTCTCAGAGCTCCTGAGTTAAGCAATCTGCGACCCTTGGTGCGAATGCCAGAGGAAAACATTTCCACTGAGTCTGGCAGGGAGAAACTGTACCTGGAGAACACTTTTGTCTGCAGCTTGCACCTGCACCTTACATACCCATGGATTTTCAGCACATTCAAATGCATGCCAGGCTCTTCCTAACGCAAGCTGAAAGCTGCTGTCAGAAGGCTTCGCTCCTTGTCAGATCGAAGCAGCAGCACGCACCTTCGAGTTTGGCAGGAACTAAAGAGCCTCAGACGAGCGTGGTCTAGCAACAAGGGGATAGGAAAATGCATTTGCTTCATGTGCCCTTGTCGTCGCCTCACAACAGGTAGCAGCATAAAGCAGATGCGGCTGAAGTTCTTCCGGGCGACAGCTAACATCAATCGAGCAAGCGGTCTTCCCACAGCTATGGTCCTCTGGCAGTCTGAAAGCTTTGGGCACAAGCCGCTTGCTAAGCGCCTTCCTTTGCCTTTAGGCAGTGCTCGTGCAAAACAAGCCTGGGGCGTGAATGCTCACTACCCCGCACACACATTTCGCTGTGCCCGTTGCCAAGCGCTCTGGAAGCACTGTTTATGACGCAAGCGGAACGCCTCTTGCGCTTCCATTCTCAGAGCTCCAGAGTAAAGCACTCTGCGACCCTTGGTGCGAATGCCAGAGGAAAACATTTCCACTGAGTCTGGCAGGGAGAAACTGTACCTGGAGAACACTTTTGTCTGCAGCTTGCACCTGCACCTTACATACCCATGGATTTTCAGCACATTCAAATGCATGCCAGGCTCTTCCTAACGCAAGCTGAAAGCTGCTGTCAGAAGGCTTCGCTCCTTGTCAGATCGAAGCAGCAGCACGCACCTTCGAGTTTGGCAGGAACTAAAGAGCCGCAGAAGAGCATGGTCTAGCAACAAGGGGATAGGAAAATGCATTTGCTTCATGTGCCCTTGTCGTCGCCTCACAACAGGTAGCAGCATAAAGCAGATGCGGCTGAAGTTCTTCCGGGCGACAGCTAACATCAATCGAGCAAGCGGTCTTCCCACAGCTATGGTCCTCTGGCAGTCTGAAAGCTTTGCGCACAAGCCGCTTGCTAAGCGCCTTCCTTTGCCTTTAGGCAGTGCTCGTGCACAACAAGCCTCGGGCGTGAATATTCACTACCCCGCACACACGTTTCGCTGTGCCCGTTGCCAAGCGCTCTGGAAGCGCTGTTTATGACGCAAGCGGAACGCCTCTTGCGCTTCCATTCTCAGAGCTCCTGAGTTAAGCAATCTGCGACCCTTGGTGCGAATGCCAGAGGAAAACATTTCCACTGAGTCTGGCAGGGAGAAACTGTACCTGGAGAACACTTTTGTCTGCAGCTTGCCCCTGCACCTTACATACCCATGGATTTTCAGCACATTCAAATGCATGCCAGGCTCTTCCTAACGCAAGCTGAAAGCTGCTGTCAGAAGGCTTCGCTCCTTGTCAGATGGAAGCAGCAGCACGCACCTTCGAGTTTGGCAGGAACTAAAGAGCCTCAGACGAGCGTGGTCTAGCAACAAGGGGATAGGAAAATGCATTTGCTTCATGTGCCCTTGTCGTCGCCTAACTACATGTAGCAGCATAAAGCAGATGCGGCTGAAGTTCTTCCGGGCGACAGCTAACATCAATCGAGCAGGTGGTCTTCCCACAGCTATGGTCCTCTGGCAGTCTGAAAGCTTTGCGCATAAGCCGCTTGCTAAGCGCCTTCCTTTGCCTTTAGGCAGTGCTCGTGCACGACAAGCCTGGGGCGTGAATGCTCACTACCCCGCACACACGTTTCGTTGTGCCCGTTGCCAAGCGCTCTGGAAGCACTATTTATGACGCAAGCGGAACGCCTCTTGTGCTTCCATTCTCAGAGCTCCTGAGTTAAGCACTCTGCGACCGTAGGCGCGAATGCCAGAGGAAAACATTTCCACTGCGTCTGGCAGGGAGAAACTGTACCTGGAGAACACTTTTGTCTGCAGCTTGCGCCTGCACCTTACATACCCATGGATTTTCAGCACATTCAAATGCATGCCAGGCTCTTCCTTATGCAAGCTGAAAGCTGCTGTCAGAAGGCTTGGCTCCTTGTCAGATCGAAGCAGCAGCACGCACCTTCGAGTTTGGCAGGAACTAAAGAGCCGCAGAAGAGCATGGTCTAGCAACAAGGGGATAGGAAAATGCATTTCCTTCATGTGCCCTTGTCGTCGCCTCACAGCAGGTAGCAGCATAAAGCAGATGCGGCTGAAGTTCTTCCGGGCGACAGCTAACATCAATCGAGCAAGCGGTCTTCCCACAGCTATGGTCCTCTGGCAGTCTGAAAGCTTTGCGCACAAGCCGCTTGCTAAGCACCTTCATTTGCCTTTAGGCAGTGCTCATGCTTTACCAGCCTGGGGCGAGAATGGTCACTACCGCGCACACACGTTTCGCTGTGCCCGTTGCCAAGCGCTCTGGAAGCGCTGTTTATGACGCAAGCGGAACGCCTCTTGCGCTTCCATTCTCAGAGCTCCTGAGTTAAGCAATCTGCGACCCTTGGTGCGAATGCCAGAGGAAAACATTTCCACTGTGTCTGGCAGGGAGAAACTGTACCTGGAGAACACTTTTGTCTGCAGCTTGCACCTGCACCTTACATACCCATGGATTTTCAGCACATTCAAATGCATGCCAGGCTCTTCCTTATGCAAGCTGAAAGCTGCTGTCAGAAGGCTTGGCTCCTTGTCAGATCGAAGCAGCAGCACGCACCTTCGAGTTTGGCAGGAACTAAAGAGCCGCAGAAGAGCATGGTCTAGCAACAAGGGGATAGGAAAATGCATTTGCTTCATGTGCCCTTGTCGTCGCCTCACAACAGGTAGCAGCATAAAGCAGATGCGGCTGAAGTTCTTCCGGGCGACAGCTAACATCAATCGAGCAAGTGGTCTTCCCACAGCTATGGTCCTCTGGCAGTCTGAAAGCTTTGCGCACAAGCTGCTTGCTAAGCGCCTTCCTTTGCCTTTAGGCAGTGCTCGTGCACGACAAGCCTGGGGCGTGAATGCTCACTACCTCGCACACACGTTTCGTTGTGCCCGTTGCCAAGCGCTCTGGAAGCACTGTTTATGACGCAAGCGGAACGCCTCTTGTGCTTCCATTCTCAGAGCTCCTGAGTTAAGCACTCTGCGACCGTAGGCGCGAATGCCAGAGGAAAACATTACCACTGCGTCTGGCAGGGAGAAACTGTACCTGGAGAACACTTTTGTCTGCAGCTTGCACCTGCACCTTACATACCCATGGATTTTCAGCACATTCAAATGCATGCCAGGCTCTTCCTAACGCAAGCTGAAAGCTGCTGTCAGAAGGCTTGGCTCCTTGTCAGATCGAAGCAGCAGCACGCACCTTCGAGTTTGGCAGGAACTAAAGAGCCGCAGAAGAGCATGGTCTAGCAACAAGGGGATAGGAAAATGCATTTGCTTCATGTGCCCTTGTCGTCGCCTCACAACAGGTAGCAGCATAAAGCAGATGCGGCTGAAGTTCTTCCGGGCGACAGCTAACATCAATCGAGCAAGTGGTCTTCCCACAGCTATGGTCCTCTGGCAGTCTGAAAGCTTTGGGCACAAGCCGCTTGCTAAGCGCCTTCCTTTGCCTTTAGGCAGTGCTCGTGCAAAACAAGCCTGGGGCGTGAATGCTCACTACCCCGCACACACATTTCGCTGTGCCCGTTGCCAAGCGCTCTGGAAGCACTGTTTATGACGCAAGCGGAACGCCTCTTGCGCTTCCATTCTCAGAGCTCCTGAGTAAAGCACTCTGCGACCCTTGGTGCGAATGCCAGAGGAAAACATTTCCACTGAGTCTGGCAGGGAGAAACTGTACCTGGAGAACACTTTTGTCTGCAGCTTGCACCTGCACCTTACATACCCATGGATTTTCAGCACATTCAAATGCATGCCAGGCTCTTCCTAACGCAAGCTGAAAGCTGCTGTCAGAAGGCTTGGCTCCTTGTCAGATCGAAGCAGCAGCACACACCTTCGAGTTTGGCAGGAACTAAAGAGCCGCAGAAGAGCATGGTCTAGCAACAAGGGGATAGGAAAATGCATTTGCTTCATGTGCCCTTGTCGTCGCCTCACAACAGGTAGCAGCATAAAGCAGATGCGGCTGAAGTTCTTCCGGGCGACAGCTAACATCAATCGAGCAAGCGGTCTTCCCACAGCTATGGTCCTCTGGCAGTCTGAAAGCTTTGCGCACAAGCCGCTTGCTAAGCGCCTTCCTTTGCCTTTAGGCAGTGCTCGTGCACAACAAGCCTCGGGCGTGAATATTCACTACCCCGCACACACGTTTCGCTGTGCCCGTTGCCAAGCGCTCTGGAAGCGCTGTTTATGACGCAAGCGGAACGCCTCTTGCGCTTCCATTCTCAGAGCTCCTGAGTTAAGCAATCTGCGACCCTTGGTGCGAATGCCAGAGGAAAACATTTCCACTGAGTCTGGCAGGGAGAAACTGTACCTGGAGAACACTTTTGTCTGCAGCTTGCCCCTGCACCTTACATACCCATGGATTTTCAGCACATTCAAATGCATGCCAGGCTCTTCCTAACGCAAGCTGAAAGCTGCTGTCAGAAGGCTTCGCTCCTTGTCAGATGGAAGCAGCAGCACGCACCTTCGAGTTTGGCAGGAACTAAAGAGCCTCAGACGAGCGTGGTCTAGCAACAAGGGGATAGGAAAATGCATTTGCTTCATGTGCCCTTGTCGTCGCCTAACTACATGTAGCAGCATAAAGCAGATGCGGCTGAAGTTCTTCCGGGCGACAGCTAACATCAATCGAGCAGGTGGTCTTCCCACAGCTATGGTCCTCTGGCAGTCTGAAAGCTTTGCGCATAAGCCGCTTGCTAAGCGCCTTCCTTTGCCTTTAGGCAGTGCTCGTGCACGACAAGCCTGGGGCGTGAATGCTCACTACCCCGCACACACGTTTCGTTGTGCCCGTTGCCAAGCGCTCTGGAAGCACTATTTATGACGCAAGCGGAACGCCTCTTGTGCTTCCATTCTCAGAGCTCCTGAGTTAAGCACTCTGCGACCGTAGGCGCGAATGCCAGAGGAAAACATTTCCACTGCGTCTGGCAGGGAGAAACTGTACCTGGAGAACACTTTTGTCTGCAGCTTGCACCTGCACCTTACATACCCATGGATTTTCAGCACATTCAAATGCATGCCAGGCTCTTCCTTATGCAAGCTGAAAGCTGCTGTCAGAAGGCTTGGCTCCTTGTCAGATCGAAGCAGCAGCACGCACCTTTGAGTTTGGCAGGAACTAAAGAGCCGCAGAAGAGCATGGTCTAGCAACAAGGGGATAGGAAAATGCATTTCCTTCATGTGCCCTTGTCGTCGCCTCACAACAGGTAGCAGCATAAAGCAGATGCGGCTGAAGTTCTTCCGGGCGACAGCTAACATCAATCGAGCAAGCGGTCTTCCCACAGCTATGGTCCTCTGGCAGTCTGAAAGCTTTGCGCACAAGCCGCTTGCTAAGCGCCTTCCTTTGCCTTTAGGCAGTGCTCGTGTACAACAAGCCTCGGGCGTGAATATTCACTACCCCGCACACACGTTTCGCTGTGCCCGTTGCCAAGAGCTCTGGAAGCGCTGTTTATGACGCAAGCGGAACGCCTCTTGCGCTTCCATTCTCAGAGCTCCAGAGTAAAGCACTCTGCGACCCTTGGTGCGGATGCCAGAGGAAAACATTTCCATTGAGTCTGGCAGGGAGAAACTGTACCTGGAGAACACTTTTGTCTGCAGCTTGCCCCTGCACCTTACATACCCATGGATTTTCAGCACATTCAAATGCATGCCAGGCTCTTCCTAACGCAAGCTGAAAGCTGCTGTCAGAAGGCTTCGCTCCTTGTCAGATGGAAGCAGCAGCACGCACCTTCGAGTTTGGCAGGAACTAAAGAGCCTCAGATGAGCGTGGTCTAGCAACAAGGGGATAGGAAAATGCATTTGCTTCATGTGCCCTTGTCGTCGCCTCACAACAGGTAGCAGCATAAAGCAGATGCGGCTGAAGTTCTTCCGGGCGACAGCTAACATCAATCGAGCAGGTGGTCTTCCCACAGCTATGGTCCTCTGGCAGTCTGAAAGCTTTGCGCATAAGCCGCTTGCTAAGCGCCTTCCTTTGCCTTTAGGCAGTGCTCGTGCACGACAAGCCTGGGGCGTGAATATTCAGTACCCCGCACACACGTTTCGTTGTGCCCGTTGCCAAGCGCTCTGGAAGCACTGTTTATGACGCAAGCGGAACGCCTCTTGTGCTTCCATTCTCAGAGCTCCTGAGTTAAGCACTCTGCGACCGTAGGCGTGAATGCCAGAGGAAAACATTTCCACTGCGTCTGGCAGGGAGAAAGTGTACCTGGAGAACACTTTTGTCTGCAGCTTGCACCTGCACCTTACATACCCATGGATTTTCAGCACATTCAAATGCATGCCAGGCTATTCCTTATGCAAGCAGAAAGCTGCTGTCAGAAGGCTTGGCTCCTTGTCAGATCGAAGCAGCAGCACGCACCTTCGAGTTTGGCAGGAACTAAAGAGCCGCAGAAGAGCATGGTCTAGCAACAAGGGGATAGGAAAATGCATTTCCTTCATGTGCCCTTGTCGTCGCCTCACAGCAGGTAGCAGCATAAAGCAGATGCGGCTGAAGTTCTTCCGGGCGACAGCTAACATCAATCGAGCAAGCGGTCTTCCCACAGCTATGGTCCTCTGGCAGTCTGAAAGCTTTGCGCACAAGCCGCTTGCTAAGCACCTTCATTTGCCTTTAGGCAGTGCTCATGCTTTACCAGCCTGGGGCGAGAATGGTCACTACCGCGCACACACGTTTCGCTGTGCCCGTTGCCAAGCGCTCTGGAAGCGCTGTTTATGACGCAAGCGGAACGCCTCTTGCGCTTCCATTCTCAGAGCTCCTGAGTTAAGCAATCTGCGACCCTTGGTGCGAATGCCAGAGGAAAACATTTCCACTGTGTCTGGCAGAGAGAAACTGTACCTGGAGAACACTTTTGTCTGCAGCTTGCACCTGCACCTTACATACCCATGGATTTTCAGCACATTCAAATGCATGCCAGGCTCTTCCTTATGCAAGCTGAAAGCTGCTGTCAGAAGGCTTGGCTCCTTGTCAGATCGAAGCAGCAGCACGCACCTTCGAGTTTGGCAGGAACTAAAGAGCCGCAGAAGAGCATGGTCTAGCAACAAGGGGATAGGAAAATGCATTTGCTTCATGTGCCCTTGTCGTCGCCTAACAACAGGTAGCAGCATAAAGCAGATGCGGCTGAAGTTCTTCCGGGCGACAGCTAACATCAATCGAGCAAGCGGTCTTCCCACAGCTATGGTCCTCTGGCAGTCTGAAAGCTTTGCGCACAAGCCGCTTGCTAAGCGCCTTCCTTTGCCTTTAGGCAGTGCTCGTGCACAACAAGCCTTGGGCGTGAATATTCAGTACCCCGCACACACGTTTCGCTGTGCCCGTTGCCAAGAGCTCTGGAAGCGCTGTTTATGACGCAAGCGGAACGCCTCTTGCGCTTCCATTCTCAGAGCTCCTGAGTTAAGCAATCTGCGACCCTTGGTGCGAATGCCAGAGGAAAACATTTCTACTGAGTCTAGCAGGGAGAAACTGTACCTGGAGAACACTTTTGTCTGCAGCTTGCGCCTGCACCTTACATACCCATGGAATTTCAGCACATTCAAATGCATGCCAGGCTCTTCCTTACCCAAGCTGAAAGCTGCTGTCCGAAGGCTTGGCTCCTTGTCAGATGGAAGCAGCAGCACGCACCTTTAAGTTTGGCAAGTACTAAAGAGCCTCAGACGAGCGTGGTCTAGCAACAAGGGGATAGGAAAATGCATTTGCTTCATGTGCCCTTGTCGTCGCCTAACAACATGTAGCAGCATAAAGCAGATGCGGCTGAAGTTCTTCCGGGCGACAGCTAACATCAATCGAGCAAGTGGTCTTCCCACAGCTATGGTCCTCTGGCAGTCTGAAAGCTTTGCGCACAAGCCGCTTGCTAAGCGCCTTCCTTTGCCTTTAGGCAGTGCTCGTGCACGACAAGCCTGGGGCGTGAATGCTCACTACCTCGCACACACGTTTCGTTGTGCCCGTTGCCAAGCGCTCTGGAAGCACTGTTTATGACGCAAGCGGAACGCCTCTTGTGCTTCCATTCTCAGAGCTCCTGAGTTAAGCACTCTGCGACCGTAGGCGCGAATGCCAGAGGAAAACATTACCACTGCGTCTGGCAGGGAGAAACTGTACCTGGAGAACACTTTTGTCTGCAGCTTGCACCTGCACCTTACATACCCATGGATTTTCAGCACATTCAAATGCATGCCAGGCTCTTCCTAACGCAAGCTGAAAGCTGCTGTCAGAAGGCTTGGCTCCTTGTCAGATCGAAGCAGCAGCACGCACCTTCGAGTTTGGCAGGAACTAAAGAGCCGCAGAAGAGCATGGTCTAGCAACAAGGGGATAGGAAAATGCATTTGCTTCATGTGCCCTTGTCGTCGCCTCACAACAGGTAGCAGCATAAAGCAGATGCGGCTGAAGTTCTTCCGGGCGACAGCTAACATCAATCGAGCAAGTGGTCTTCCCACAGCTATGGTCCTCTGGCAGTCTGAAAGCTTTGGGCACAAGCCGCTTGCTAAGCGCCTTCCTTTGCCTTTAGGCAGTGCTCGTGCAAAACAAGCCTGGGGCGTGAATGCTCACTACCCCGCACACACATTTCGCTGTGCCCGTTGCCAAGCGCTCTGGAAGCACTGTTTATGACGCAAGCGGAACGCCTCTTGCGCTTCCATTCTCAGAGCTCCTGAGTAAAGCACTCTGCGACCCTTGGTGCGAATGCCAGAGGAAAACATTTCCACTGAGTCTGGCAGGGAGAAACTGTACCTGGAGAACACTTTTGTCTGCAGCTTGCACCTGCACCTTACATACCCATGGATTTTCAGCACATTCAAATGCATGCCAGGCTCTTCCTAACGCAAGCTGAAAGCTGCTGTCAGAAGGCTTCGCTCCTTGTCAGATCGAAGCAGCAGCACGCACCTTCGAGTTTGGCAGGAACTAAAGAGCCGCAGAAGAGCATGGTCTAGCAACAAGGGGATAGGAAAATGCATTTCCTTCATGTGCCCTTGTCGTCGTCTAACAACATGTGGCAGCATAAAGCAGATGCGGCTGAAGTTCTTCCGGGCGACAGCTAACATCAATCGAGCAAGTGGTCTTCCCACAGCTATGGTCCTCTGGCAGTCTGAAAGCTTTGCGCACAAGCCGCTTGCTAAGCGCCTTCCTTTGCCTTTAGGCAGTGCTCGTGCACGACAAGCCTGGGGCGTGAATGCTCACTACCTCGCACACACGTTTCGTTGTGCCCGTTGCCAAGCGCTCTGGAAGCACTGTTTATGACGCAAGCGGAACGCCTCTTGTGCTTCCATTCTCAGAGCTCCTGAGTTAAGCACTCTGCGACCGTAGGCGCGAATGCCAGAGGAAAACATTACCACTGCGTCTGGCAGGGAGAAACTGTACCTGGAGAACACTTTTGTCTGCAGCTTGCACCTGCACCTTACATACCCATGGATTTTCAGCACATTCAAATGCATGCCAGGCTCTTCCTAACGCAAGCTGAAAGCTGCTGTCAGAAGGCTTCGCTCCTTGTCAGATCGAAGCAGCAGCACGCACCTTCGAGTTTGGCAGGAACTAAAGAGCCGCAGAAGAGCATGGTCTAGCAACAAGGGGATAGGAAAATGCATTTGCTTCATGTGCCCTTGTCGTCGCCTAACTACATGTAGCAGCATAAAGCAGATGCGGCTGAAGTTCTTCCGGGCGACAGCTAACATCAATCGAGCAGGTGGTCTTCCCACAGCTATGGTCCTCTGGCAGTCTGAAAGCTTTGCGCATAAGCCGCTTGCTAAGCGCCTTCCTTTGCCTTTAGGCAGTGCTCGTGCACGACAAGCCTGGGGCGTGAATGCTCACTACCCCGCACACACGTTTCGTTGTGCCCGTTGCCAAGCGCTCTGGAAGCACTATTTATGACGCAAGCGGAACGCCTCTTGTGCTTCCATTGTCAGAGCTCCTGAGTTAAGCACTCTGCGACCGTAGGCGCGAATGCCAGAGGAAAACATTTCCACTGCGTCTGGCAGGGAGAAACTGTACCTGGAGAACACTTTTGTCTGCAGCTTGCACCTGCACCTTACATACCCATGGATTTTCAGCACATTCAAATGCATGCCAGGCTCTTCCTTATGCAAGCTGAAAGCTGCTGTCAGAAGGCTTGGCTCCTTGTCAGATCGAAGCAGCAGCACGCACCTTCGAGTTTGGCAGGAACTAAAGAGCCGCAGAAGAGCATGGTCTAGCAACAAGGGGATAGGAAAATGCATTTGCTTCATGTGCCCTTGTCGTCGCCTCACAGCAGGTAGCAGCATAAAGCAGATGCGGCTGAAGTTCTTCCGGGCGACAGCTAACATCAATCGAGCAAGCGGTCTTCCCACAGCTATGGTCCTCTGGCAGTCTGAAAGCTTTGCGCACAAGCCGCTTGCTAAGCACCTTCATTTGCCTTTAGGCAGTGCTCATGCTTTACCAGCCTGGGGCGAGAATGGTCACTACCGCGCACACACGTTTCGCTGTGCCCGTTGCCAAGCGCTCTGGAAGCGCTGTTTATGACGCAAGCGGAACGCCTCTTGCGCTTCCATTCTCAGAGCTCCTGAGTTAAGCAATCTGCGACCCTTGGTGCGAATGCCAGAGGAAAACATTTCCACTGTGTCTGGCAGGGAGAAACTGTACCTGGAGAACACTTTTGTCTGCAGCTTGCACCTGCACCTTACATACCCATGGATTTTCAGCACATTCAAATGCATGCCAGGCTCTTCCTTATGCAAGCTGAAAGCTGCTGTCAGAAGGCTTGGCTCCTTGTCAGATCGAAGCAGCAGCACGCACCTTCGAGTTTGGCAGGATCTAAAGAGCCGCAGAAGAGCATGGTCTAGCAACAAGGGGATAGGAAAATGCATTTGCTTCATGTGCCCTTGTCGTCGCCTCACAACAGGTAGCAGCATAAAGCAGATGCGGCTGAAGTTCTTCCGGGCGACAGCTAACATCAATCGAGCAAGCGGTCTTCCCACAGCTATGGTCCTCTGGCAGTCTGAAAGCTTTGCGCACAAGCCGCTTGCTAAGCGCCTTCCTTTGCCTTTAGGCAGTGCTCGTGCACAACAAGCCTTGGGCGTGAATATTCAGTACCCCGCACACACGTTTCGCTGTGCCCGTTGCCAAGAGCTCTGGAAGCGCTGTTTATGACGCAAGCGGAACGCCTCTTGCGCTTCCATTCTCAGAGCTCCTGAGTTAAGCAATCTGCGACCCTTGGTGCGAATGCCAGAGGAAAACATTTCTACTGAGTCTAGCAGGGAGAAACTGTACCTGGAGAACACTTTTGTCTGCAGCTTGCGCCTGCACCTTACATACCCATGGATTTTCAGCACATTCAAATGCATGCCAGGCTCTTCCTAACGCAAGCTGAAAGCTGCTGTCAGAAGGCTTCGCTCCTTGTCAGATCGAAGCAGCAGCACGCACCTTCGAGTTTGGCAGGAACTAAAGAGCCTCAGACGAGCGTGGTCTAGCAACAAGGGGATAGGAAAATGCATTTGCTTCATGTGCCCTTGTCGTCGCCTAACTACATGTAGCAGCATAAAGCAGATGCGGCTGAAGTTCTTCCGGGCGACAGCTAACATCAATCGAGCAGGTGGTCTTCCCACAGCTATGGTCCTCTGGCAGTCTGAAAGCTTTGCGCATAAGCCGCTTGCTAAGCGCCTTCCTTTGCCTTTAGGCAGTGCTCGTGCACGACAAGCCTGGGGCGTGAATACTCACTACCCCGCACACACGTTTCCTTGTGCCCGTTGCCAAGCGCTCTGGAAGCACTATTTATGACGCAAGCGGAACGCCTCTTGTGCTTCCATTCTCAGAGCTCCTGAGTTAAGCACTCTGCGACCGTAGGCGCGAATGCCAGAGGAAAACATTTCCACTGCGTCTGGCAGGGAGAAACTGTACCTGGAGAACACTTTTGTCTGCAGCTTGCACCTGCACCTTACATACCCATGGATTTTCAGCACATTCAAATGCATGCCAGGCTCTTCCTTATGCAAGCTGAAAGCTGCTGTCAGAAGGCTTGGCTCCTTGTCAGATCGAAGCAGCAGCACGCACCTTCGAGTTTGGCAGGAACTAAAGAGCCGCAGAAGAGCATGGTCTAGCAACAAGGGGATAGGAAAATGCATTTCCTTCATGTGCCCTTGTCGTCGCCTCACAGCAGGTAGCAGCATAAAGCAGATGCGGCTGAAGTTCTTCCGGGCGACAGCTAACATCAATCGAGCAAGCGGTCTTCCCACAGCTATGGTCCTCTGGCAGTCTGAAAGCTTTGCGCACAAGCCGCTTGCTAAGCACCTTCATTTGCCTTTAGGCAGTGCTCATGCTTTACCAGCCTGGGGCGAGAATGGTCACTACCGCGCACACACGTTTCGCTGTGCCCGTTGCCAAGCGCTCTGGAAGCGCTGTTTATGACGCAAGCGGAACGCCTCTTGCGCTTCCATTCTCAGAGCTCCTGAGTTAAGCAATCTGCGACCCTTGGTGCGAATGCCAGAGGAAAACATTTCCACTGTGTCTGGCAGGGAGAAACTGTACCTGGAGAACACTTTTGTCTGCAGCTTGCCCCTGCACCTTACATACCCATGGATTTTCAGCACATTCAAATGCATGCCAGGCTCTTCCTAACGCAAGCTGAAAGCTGCTGTCAGAAGGCTTCGCTCCTTGTCAGATGGAAGCAGCAGCACGCACCTTCGAGTTTGGCAGGAACTAAAGAGCCTCAGACGAGCGTGGTCTAGCAACAAGGGGATAGGAAAATGCATTTGCTTCATGTGCCCTTGTCGTCGCCTAACTACATGTAGCAGCATAAAGCAGATGCGGCTGAAGTTCTTCCGGGCGACAGCTAACATCAATCGAGCAGGTGGTCTTCCCACAGCTATGGTCCTCTGGCAGTCTGAAAGCTTTGCGCATAAGCCGCTTGCTAAGCGCCTTCCTTTGCCTTTAGGCAGTGCTCGTGCACGACAAGCCTGGGGCGTGAATGCTCACTACCCCGCACACACGTTTCGTTGTGCCCGTTGCCAAGCGCTCTGGAAGCACTATTTATGACGCAAGCGGAACGCCTCTTGTGCTTCCATTCTCAGAGCTCCTGAGTTAAGCACTCTGCGACCGTAGGCGCGAATGCCAGAGGAAAACATTTCCACTGCGTCTGGCAGGGAGAAACTGTACCTGGAGAACACTTTTGTCTGCAGCTTGCACCTGCACCTTACATACCCATGGATTTTCAGCACATTCAAATGCATGCCAGGCTCTTCCTTATGCAAGCTGAAAGCTGCTGTCAGAAGGCTTGGCTCCTTGTCAGATCGAAGCAGCAGCACGCACCTTTGAGTTTGGCAGGAACTAAAGAGCCGCAGAAGAGCATGGTCTAGCAACAAGGGGATAGGAAAATGCATTTCCTTCATGTGCCCTTGTCGTCGCCTCACAACAGGTAGCAGCATAAAGCAGATGCGGCTGAAGTTCTTCCGGGCGACAGCTAACATCAATCGAGCAAGCGGTCTTCCCACAGCTATGGTCCTCTGGCAGTCTGAAAGCTTTGCGCACAAGCCGCTTGCTAAGCGCCTTCCTTTGCCTTTAGGCAGTGCTCGTGTACAACAAGCCTCGGGCGTGAATATTCACTACCCCGCACACACGTTTCGCTGTGCCCGTTGCCAAGAGCTCTGGAAGCGCTGTTTATGACGCAAGCGGAACGCCTCTTGCGCTTCCATTCTCAGAGCTCCAGAGTAAAGCACTCTGCGACCCTTGGTGCGAATGCCAGAGGAAAACATTTCCATTGAGTCTGGCAGGGAGAAACTGTACCTGGAGAACACTTTTGTCTGCAGCTTGCCCCTGCACCTTACATACCCATGGATTTTCAGCACATTCAAATGCATGCCAGGCTCTTCCTAACGCAAGCTGAAAGCTGCTGTCAGAAGGCTTCGCTCCTTGTCAGATGGAAGCAGCAGCACGCACCTTCGAGTTTGGCAGGAACTAAAGAGCCTCAGATGAGCGTGGTCTAGCAACAAGGGGATAGGAAAATGCATTTGCTTCATGTGCCCTTGTCGTCGCCTCACAACAGGTAGCAGCATAAAGCAGATGCGGCTGAAGTTCTTCCGGGCGACAGCTAACATCAATCGAGCAGGTGGTCTTCCCACAGCTATGGTCCTCTGGCAGTCTGAAAGCTTTGCGCATAAGCCGCTTGCTAAGCGCCTTCCTTTGCCTTTAGGCAGTGCTCGTGCACGACAAGCCTGGGGCGTGAATATTCAGTACCCCGCACACACGTTTCGTTGTGCCCGTTGCCAAGCGCTCTGGAAGCACTGTTTATGACGCAAGCGGAACGCCTCTTGTGCTTCCATTCTCAGAGCTCCTGAGTTAAGCACTCTGCGACCGTAGGCGCGAATGCCAGAGGAAAACATTTCCACTGCGTCTGGCAGGGAGAAACTGTACCTGGAGAACACTTTTGTCTGCAGCTTGCACCTGCACCTTACATACCCATGGATTTTCAGCACATTCAAATGCATGCCAGGCTCTTCCTTATGCAAGCAGAAAGCTGCTGTCAGAAGGCTTGGCTCCTTGTCAGATCGAAGCAGCAGCACGCACCTTCGAGTTTGGCAGGAACTAAAGAGCCGCAGAAGAGCATGGTCTAGCAACAAGGGGATAGGAAAATGCATTTCCTTCATGTGCCCTTGTCGTCGCCTCACAGCAGGTAGCAGCATAAAGCAGATGCGGCTGAAGTTCTTCCGGGCGACAGCTAACATCAATCGAGCAAGCGGTCTTCCCACAGCTATGGTCCTCTGGCAGTCTGAAAGCTTTGCGCACAAGCCGCTTGCTAAGCACCTTCATTTGCCTTTAGGCAGTGCTCATGCTTTACCAGCCTGGGGCGAGAATGGTCACTACCGCGCACACACGTTTCGCTGTGCCCGTTGCCAAGCGCTCTGGAAGCGCTGTTTATGACGCAAGCGGAACGCCTCTTGCGCTTCCATTCTCAGAGCTCCTGAGTTAAGCAATCTGCGACCCTTGGTGCGAATGCCAGAGGAAAACATTTCCACTGTGTCTGGCAGAGAGAAACTGTACCTGGAGAACACTTTTGTCTGCAGCTTGCACCTGCACCTTACATACCCATGGATTTTCAGCACATTCAAATGCATGCCAGGCTCTTCCTTATGCAAGCTGAAAGCTGCTGTCAGAAGGCTTGGCTCCTTGTCAGATCGAAGCAGCAGCACGCACCTTCGAGTTTGGCAGGAACTAAAGAGCCGCAGAAGAGCATGGTCTAGCAACAAGGGGATAGGAAAATGCATTTGCTTCATGTGCCCTTGTCGTCGCCTCACAACAGGTAGCAGCATAAAGCAGATGCGGCTGAAGTTCTTCCGGGCGACAGCTAACATCAATCGAGCAAGCGGTCTTCCCACAGCTATGGTCCTCTGGCAGTCTGAAAGCTTTGCGCACAAGCCGCTTGCTAAGCGCCTTCCTTTGCCTTTAGGCAGTGCTCGTGCACAACAAGCCTTGGGCGTGAATATTCAGTACCCCGCACACACGTTTCGCTGTGCCCGTTGCCAAGAGCTCTGGAAGCGCTGTTTATGACGCAAGCGGAACGCCTCTTGCGCTTCCATTCTCAGAGCTCCTGAGTTAAGCAATCTGCGACCCTTGGTGCGAATGCCAGAGGAAAACATTTCTACTGAGTCTAGCAGGGAGAAACTGTACCTGGAGAACACTTTTGTCTGCAGCTTGCGCCTGCACCTTACATACCCATGGAATTTCAGCACATTCAAATGCATGCCAGGCTCTTCCTTACCCAAGCTGAAAGCTGCTGTCCGAAGGCTTGGCTCCTTGTCAGATGGAAGCAGCAGCACGCACCTTTAAGTTTGGCAAGTACTAAAGAGCCTCAGACGAGCGTGGTCTAGCAACAAGGGGATAGGAAAATGCATTTGCTTCATGTGCCCTTGTCGTCGCCTAACAACATGTAGCAGCATAAAGCAGATGCGGCTGAAGTTCTTCCGGGCGACAGCTAACATCAATCGAGCAAGTGGTCTTCCCACAGCTATGGTCCTCTGGCAGTCTGAAAGCTTTGCGCACAAGCCGCTTGCTAAGCGCCTTCCTTTGCCTTTAGGCAGTGCTCGTGCACGACAAGCCTGGGGCGTGAATGCTCACTACCTCGCACACACGTTTCGTTGTGCCCGTTGCCAAGCGCTCTGGAAGCACTGTTTATGACGCAAGCGGAACGCCTCTTGTGCTTCCATTCTCAGAGCTCCTGAGTTAAGCACTCTGCGACCGTAGGCGCGAATGCCAGAGGAAAACATTACCACTGCGTCTGGCAGGGAGAAACTGTACCTGGAGAACACTTTTGTCTGCAGCTTGCACCTGCACCTTACATACCCATGGATTTTCAGCACATTCAAATGCATGCCAGGCTCTTCCTAACGCAAGCTGAAAGCTGCTGTCAGAAGGCTTGGCTCCTTGTCAGATCGAAGCAGCAGCACGCACCTTCGAGTTTGGCAGGAACTAAAGAGCCGCAGAAGAGCATGGTCTAGCAACAAGGGGATAGGAAAATGCATTTGCTTCATGTGCCCTTGTCGTCGCCTCACAACAGGTAGCAGCATAAAGCAGATGCGGCTGAAGTTCTTCCGGGCGACAGCTAACATCAATCGAGCAAGTGGTCTTCCCACAGCTATGGTCCTCTGGCAGTCTGAAAGCTTTGGGCACAAGCCGCTTGCTAAGCGCCTTCCTTTGCCTTTAGGCAGTGCTCGTGCAAAACAAGCCTGGGGCGTGAATGCTCACTACCCCGCACACACATTTCGCTGTGCCCGTTGCCAAGCGCTCTGGAAGCACTGTTTATGACGCAAGCGGAACGCCTCTTGCGCTTCCATTCTCAGAGCTCCTGAGTAAAGCACTCTGCGACCCTTGGTGCGAATGCCAGAGGAAAACATTTCCACTGAGTCTGGCAGGGAGAAACTGTACCTGGAGAACACTTTTGTCTGCAGCTTGCACCTGCACCTTACATACCCATGGATTTTCAGCACATTCAAATGCATGCCAGGCTCTTCCTAACGCAAGCTGAAAGCTGCTGTCAGAAGGCTTCGCTCCTTGTCAGATCGAAGCAGCAGCACGCACCTTCGAGTTTGGCAGGAACTAAAGAGCCGCAGAAGAGCATGGTCTAGCAACAAGGGGATAGGAAAATGCATTTCCTTCATGTGCCCTTGTCGTCGTCTAACAACATGTGGCAGCATAAAGCAGATGCGGCTGAAGTTCTTCCGGGCGACAGCTAACATCAATCGAGCAAGTGGTCTTCCCACAGCTATGGTCCTCTGGCAGTCTGAAAGCTTTGCGCACAAGCCGCTTGCTAAGCGCCTTCCTTTGCCTTTAGGCAGTGCTCGTGCACGACAAGCCTGGGGCGTGAATGCTCACTACCTCGCACACACGTTTCGTTGTGCCCGTTGCCAAGCGCTCTGGAAGCACTGTTTATGACGCAAGCGGAACGCCTCTTGTGCTTCCATTCTCAGAGCTCCTGAGTTAAGCACTCTGCGACCGTAGGCGCGAATGCCAGAGGAAAACATTACCACTGCGTCTGGCAGGGAGAAACTGTACCTGGAGAACACTTTTGTCTGCAGCTTGCACCTGCACCTTACATACCCATGGATTTTCAGCACATTCAAATGCATGCCAGGCTCTTCCTAACGCAAGCTGAAAGCTGCTGTCAGAAGGCTTCGCTCCTTGTCAGATCGAAGCAGCAGCACGCACCTTCGAGTTTGGCAGGAACTAAAGAGCCGCAGAAGAGCATGGTCTAGCAACAAGGGGATAGGAAAATGCATTTGCTTCATGTGCCCTTGTCGTCGCCTAACTACATGTAGCAGCATAAAGCAGATGCGGCTGAAGTTCTTCCGGGCGACAGCTAACATCAATCGAGCAGGTGGTCTTCCCACAGCTATGGTCCTCTGGCAGTCTGAAAGCTTTGCGCATAAGCCGCTTGCTAAGCGCCTTCCTTTGCCTTTAGGCAGTGCTCGTGCACGACAAGCCTGGGGCGTGAATGCTCACTACCCCGCACACACGTTTCGTTGTGCCCGTTGCCAAGCGCTCTGGAAGCACTATTTATGACGCAAGCGGAACGCCTCTTGTGCTTCCATTCTCAGAGCTCCTGAGTTAAGCACTCTGCGACCGTAGGCGCGAATGCCAGAGGAAAACATTTCCACTGCGTCTGGCAGGGAGAAACTGTACCTGGAGAACACTTTTGTCTGCAGCTTGCACCTGCACCTTACATACCCATGGATTTTCAGCACATTCAAATGCATGCCAGGCTCTTCCTTATGCAAGCTGAAAGCTGCTGTCAGAAGGCTTGGCTCCTTGTCAGATCGAAGCAGCAGCACGCACCTTCGAGTTTGGCAGGAACTAAAGAGCCGCAGAAGAGCATGGTCTAGCAACAAGGGGATAGGAAAATGCATTTGCTTCATGTGCCCTTGTCGTCGCCTCACAGCAGGTAGCAGCATAAAGCAGATGCGGCTGAAGTTCTTCCGGGCGACAGCTAACATCAATCGAGCAAGCGGTCTTCCCACAGCTATGGTCCTCTGGCAGTCTGAAAGCTTTGCGCACAAGCCGCTTGCTAAGCACCTTCATTTGCCTTTAGGCAGTGCTCATGCTTTACCAGCCTGGGGCGAGAATGGTCACTACCGCGCACACACGTTTCGCTGTGCCCGTTGCCAAGCGCTCTGGAAGCGCTGTTTATGACGCAAGCGGAACGCCTCTTGCGCTTCCATTCTCAGAGCTCCTGAGTTAAGCAATCTGCGACCCTTGGTGCGAATGCCAGAGGAAAACATTTCCACTGTGTCTGGCAGGGAGAAACTGTACCTGGAGAACACTTTTGTCTGCAGCTTGCACCTGCACCTTACATACCCATGGATTTTCAGCACATTCAAATGCATGCCAGGCTCTTCCTTATGCAAGCTGAAAGCTGCTGTCAGAAGGCTTGGCTCCTTGTCAGATCGAAGCAGCAGCACGCACCTTCGAGTTTGGCAGGATCTAAAGAGCCGCAGAAGAGCATGGTCTAGCAACAAGGGGATAGGAAAATGCATTTGCTTCATGTGCCCTTGTCGTCGCCTCACAACAGGTAGCAGCATAAAGCAGATGCGGCTGAAGTTCTTCCGGGCGACAGCTAACATCAATCGAGCAAGCGGTCTTCCCACAGCTATGGTCCTCTGGCAGTCTGAAAGCTTTGCGCACAAGCCGCTTGCTAAGCGCCTTCCTTTGCCTTTAGGCAGTGCTCGTGCACAACAAGCCTTGGGCGTGAATATTCAGTACCCCGCACACACGTTTCGCTGTGCCCGTTGCCAAGAGCTCTGGAAGCGCTGTTTATGACGCAAGCGGAACGCCTCTTGCGCTTCCATTCTCAGAGCTCCTGAGTTAAGCAATCTGCGACCCTTGGTGCGAATGCCAGAGGAAAACATTTCTACTGAGTCTAGCAGGGAGAAACTGTACCTGGAGAACACTTTTGTCTGCAGCTTGCGCCTGCACCTTACATACCCATGGATTTTCAGCACATTCAAATGCATGCCAGGCTCTTCCTAACGCAAGCTGAAAGCTGCTGTCAGAAGGCTTCGCTCCTTGTCAGATCGAAGCAGCAGCACGCACCTTCGAGTTTGGCAGGAACTAAAGAGCCTCAGACGAGCGTGGTCTAGCAACAAGGGGATAGGAAAATGCATTTGCTTCATGTGCCCTTGTCGTCGCCTAACTACATGTAGCAGCATAAAGCAGATGCGGCTGAAGTTCTTCCGGGCGACAGCTAACATCAATCGAGCAGGTGGTCTTCCCACAGCTATGGTCCTCTGGCAGTCTGAAAGCTTTGCGCATAAGCCGCTTGCTAAGCGCCTTCCTTTGCCTTTAGGCAGTGCTCGTGCACGACAAGCCTGGGGCGTGAATACTCACTACCCCGCACACACGTTTCCTTGTGCCCGTTGCCAAGCGCTCTGGAAGCACTATTTATGACGCAAGCGGAACGCCTCTTGTGCTTCCATTCTCAGAGCTCCTGAGTTAAGCACTCTGCGACCGTAGGCGCGAATGCCAGAGGAAAACATTTCCACTGCGTCTGGCAGGGAGAAACTGTACCTGGAGAACACTTTTGTCTGCAGCTTGCACCTGCACCTTACATACCCATGGATTTTCAGCACATTCAAATGCATGCCAGGCTCTTCCTTATGCAAGCTGAAAGCTGCTGTCAGAAGGCTTGGCTCCTTGTCAGATCGAAGCAGCAGCACGCACCTTCGAGTTTGGCAGGAACTAAAGAGCCGCAGAAGAGCATGGTCTAGCAACAAGGGGATAGGAAAATGCATTTCCTTCATGTGCCCTTGTCGTCGCCTCACAGCAGGTAGCAGCATAAAGCAGATGCGGCTGAAGTTCTTCCGGGCGACAGCTAACATCAATCGAGCAAGTGGTCTTCCCACAGCTATGGTCCTCTGGCAGTCTGAAAGCTTTGCGCACAAGCCGCTTGCTAAGCACCTTCATTTGCCTTTAGGCAGTGCTCATGCTTTACCAGCCTGGGGCGAGAATGGTCACTACCGCGCACACACGTTTCGCTGTGCCCGTTGCCAAGCGCTCTGGAAGCGCTGTTTATGACGCAAGCGGAACGCCTCTTGCGCTTCCATTCTCAGAGCTCCTGAGTTAAGCAATCTGCGACCCTTGGTGCGAATGCCAGAGGAAAACATTTCCACTGTGTCTGGCAGGGAGAAACTGTACCTGGAGAACACTTTTGTCTGCAGCTTGCACCTGCACCTTACATACCCATGGATTTTCAGCACATTCAAATGCATGCCAGGCTCTTCCTTATGCAAGCTGAAAGCTGCTGTCAGAAGGCTTGGCTCCTTGTCAGATCGAAGCAGCAGCACGCACCTTCGAGTTTGGCAGGAACTAAAGAGCCGCAGAAGAGCATGGTCTAGCAACAAGGGGATAGGAAAATGCATTTGCTTCATGTGCCCTTGTCGTCGCCTCACAACAGGTAGCAGCATAAAGCAGATGCGGCTGAAGTTCTTCCGGGCGACAGCTAACATCAATCGAGCAAGCGGTCTTCCCACAGCTATGGTCCTCTGGCAGTCTGAAAGCTTTGCGCACAAGCCGCTTGCTAAGCGCCTTCCTTTGCCTTTAGGCAGTGCTCGTGCACAACAAGCCTTGGGCGTGAATATTCAGTACCCCGCACACACGTTTCGCTGTGCCCGTTGCCAAGAGCTCTGGAAGCGCTGTTTATGACGCAAGCGGAACGCCTCTTGCGCTTCCATTCTCAGAGCTCCTGAGTTAAGCAATCTGCGACCCTTGGTGCGAATGCCAGAGGAAAACATTTCTACTGAGTCTAGCAGGGAGAAACTGTACCTGGAGAACACTTTTGTCTGCAGCTTGCGCCTGCACCTTACATACCCATGGAATTTCAGCACATTCAAATGCATGCCAGGCTCTTCCTTACCCAAGCTGAAAGCTGCTGTCCGAAGGCTTGGCTCCTTGTCAGATCGAAGCAGCAGCACGCACCTTTAAGTTTGGCAAGTACTAAAGAGCCTCAGACGAGCGTGGTCTAGCAACAAGGGGATAGGAAAATGCATTTGCTTCATGTGCCCTTGTCGTCGCCTAACAACAGGTAGCAGCATAAAGCAGATGCGGCTGAAGTTCTTCCGGGCGACAGCTAACATCAATCGAGCAAGTGGTCTTCCCACAGCTATGGTCCTCTGGCAGTCTGAAAGCTTTGGGCACAAGCCGCTTGCTAAGCGCCTTCCTTTGCCTTTAGGCAGTGCTCGTGCAAAACAAGCCTGGGGCGTGAATGCTCACTACCCCGCACACACATTTCGCTGTGCCCGTTGCCAAGCGCTCTGGAAGCACTGTTTATGACGCAAGCGGAACGCCTCTTGCGCTTCCATTCTCAGAGCTCCTGAGTAAAGCACTCTGCGACCCTTGGTGCGAATGCCAGAGGAAAACATTTCCACTGAGTCTGGCAGGGAGAAACTGTACCTGGAGAACACTTTTGTCTGCAGCTTGCACCTGCACCTTACATACCCATGGATTTTCAGCACATTCAAATGCATGCCAGGCTCTTCCTAACGCAAGCTGAAAGCTGCTGTCAGAAGGCTTCGCTCCTTGTCAGATCGAAGCAGCAGCACGCACCTTCGAGTTTGGCAGGAACTAAAGAGCCGCAGAAGAGCATGGTCTAGCAACAAGGGGATAGGAAAATGCATTTGCTTCATGTGCCCTTGTCGTCGCCTCACAACAGGTAGCAGCATAAAGCAGATGCGGCTGAAGTTCTTCCGGGCGACAGCTAACATCAATCGAGCAAGCGGTCTTCCCACAGCTATGGTCCTCTGGCAGTCTGAAAGCTTTGCGCACAAGCCGCTTGCTAAGCGCCTTCCTTTGCCTTTAGGCAGTGCTCGTGCACAACAAGCCTCGGGCGTGAATATTCACTACCCCGCACACACGTTTCGCTGTGCCCGTTGCCAAGCGCTCTGGAAGCGCTGTTTATGACGCAAGCGGAACGCCTCTTGCGCTTCCATTCTCAGAGCTCCTGAGTTAAGCAATCTGCGACCCTTGGTGCGAATGCCAGAGGAAAACATTTCCACTGAGTCTGGCAGGGAGAAACTGTACCTGGAGAACACTTTTGTCTGCAGCTTGCCCCTGCACCTTACATACCCATGGATTTTCAGCACATTCAAATGCATGCCAGGCTCTTCCTAACGCAAGCTGAAAGCTGCTGTCAGAAGGCTTCGCTCCTTGTCAGATCGAAGCAGCAGCACGCACCTTCGAGTTTGGCAGGAACTAAAGAGCCTCAGACGAGCGTGGTCTAGCAACAAGGGGATAGGAAAATGCATTTGCTTCATGTGCCCTTGTCGTCGCCTAACTACATGTAGCAGCATAAAGCAGATGCGGCTGAAGTTCTTCCGGGCGACAGCTAACATCAATCGAGCAGGTGGTCTTCCCACAGCTATGGTCCTCTGGCAGTCTGAAAGCTTTGCGCATAAGCCGCTTGCTAAGCGCCTTCCTTTGCCTTTAGGCAGTGCTCGTGCACGACAAGCCTGGGGCGTGAATGCTCACTACCCCGCACACACGTTTCCTTGTGCCCGTTGCCAAGCGCTCTGGAAGCACTATTTATGACGCAAGCGGAACGCCTCTTGTGCTTCCATTCTCAGAGCTCCTGAGTTAAGCACTCTGCGACCGTAGGCGCGAATGCCAGAGGAAAACATTTCCACTGCGTCTGGCAGGGAGAAACTGTACCTGGAGAACACTTTTGTCTGCAGCTTGCACCTGCACCTTACATACCCATGGATTTTCAGCACATTCAAATGCATGCCAGGCTCTTCCTTATGCAAGCTGAAAGCTGCTGTCAGAAGGCTTGGCTCCTTGTCAGATCGAAGCAGCAGCACGCACCTTCGAGTTTGGCAGGAACTAAAGAGCCGCAGAAGAGCATGGTCTAGCAACAAGGGGATAGGAAAATGCATTTCCTTCATGTGCCCTTGTCGTCGCCTCACAGCAGGTAGCAGCATAAAGCAGATGCGGCTGAAGTTCTTCCGGGCGACAGCTAACATCAATCGAGCAAGCGGTCTTCCCACAGCTATGGTCCTCTGGCAGTCTGAAAGCTTTGCGCACAAGCCGCTTGCTAAGCACCTTCATTTGCCTTTAGGCAGTGCTCATGCTTTACCAGCCTGGGGCGAGAATGGTCACTACCGCGCACACACGTTTCGCTGTGCCCGTTGCCAAGCGCTCTGGAAGCGCTGTTTATGACGCAAGCGGAACGCCTCTTGCGCTTCCATTCTCAGAGCTCCTGAGTTAAGCAATCTGCGACCCTTGGTGCGAATGCCAGAGGAAAACATTTCCACTGTGTCTGGCAGAGAGAAACTGTACCTGGAGAACACTTTTGTCTGCAGCTTGCACCTGCACCTTACATACCCATGGATTTTCAGCACATTCAAATGCATGCCAGGCTCTTCCTTATGCAAGCTGAAAGCTGCTGTCAGAAGGCTTGGCTCCTTGTCAGATCGAAGCAGCAGCACGCACCTTCGAGTTTGGCAGGAACTAAAGAGCCGCAGAAGAGCATGGTCTAGCAACAAGGGGATAGGAAAATGCATTTGCTTCATGTGCCCTTGTCGTCGCCTCACAACAGGTAGCAGCATAAAGCAGATGCGGCTGAAGTTCTTCCGGGCGACAGCTAACATCAATCGAGCAAGCGGTCTTCCCACAGCTATGGTCCTCTGGCAGTCTGAAAGCTTTGCGCACAAGCCGCTTGCTAAGCGCCTTCCTTTGCCTTTAGGCAGTGCTCGTGCACAACAAGCCTTGGGCGTGAATATTCAGTACCCCGCACACACGTTTCGCTGTGCCCGTTGCCAAGAGCTCTGGAAGCGCTGTTTATGACGCAAGCGGAACGCCTCTTGCGCTTCCATTCTCAGAGCTCCTGAGTTAAGCAATCTGCGACCCTTGGTGCGAATGCCAGAGGAAAACATTTCTACTGAGTCTAGCAGGGAGAAACTGTACCTGGAGAACACTTTTGTCTGCAGCTTGCGCCTGCACCTTACATACCCATGGAATTTCAGCACATTCAAATGCATGCCAGGCTCTTCCTTACCCAAGCTGAAAGCTGCTGTCCGAAGGCTTGGCTCCTTGTCAGATGGAAGCAGCAGCACGCACCTTTAAGTTTGGCAAGTACTAAAGAGCCTCAGACGAGCGTGGTCTAGCAACAAGGGGATAGGAAAATGCATTTGCTTCATGTGCCCTTGTCGTCGCCTCACAACAGGTAGCAGCATAAAGCAGATGCGGCTGAAGTTCTTCCGGGCGACAGCTAACATCAATCGAGCAAGTGGTCTTCCCACAGCTATGGTCCTCTGGCAGTCTGAAAGCTTTGCGCACAAGCCGCTTGCTAAGCGCCTTCCTTTGCCTTTAGGCAGTGCTCGTGCACAACAAGCCTCGGGCGTGAATATTCACTACCCCGCACACACGTTTCGCTGTGCCCGTTGCCAAGCGCTCTGGAAGCGCTGTTTATGACGCAAGCGGAACGCCTCTTGCGCTTCCATTCTCAGAGCTCCTGAGTTAAGCAATCTGCGACCCTTGGTGCGAATGCCAGAGGAAAACATTTCCACTGAGTCTGGCAGGGAGAAACTGTACCTGGAGAACACTTTTGTCTGCAGCTTGCCCCTGCACCTTACATACCCATGGATTTTCAGCACATTCAAATGCATGCCAGGCTCTTCCTAACGCAAGCTGAAAGCTGCTGTCAGAAGGCTTCGCTCCTTGTCAGATCGAAGCAGCAGCACGCACCTTCGAGTTTGGCAGGAACTAAAGAGCCTCAGACGAGTGTGGTCTAGCAACAAGGGGATAGGAAAATGCATTTGCTTCATGTGCCCTTGTCGTCGCCTCACAACAGGTAGCAGCATAAAGCAGATGCGGCTGAAGTTCTTCCGGGCGACAGCTAACATCAATCGAGCAAGCGGTCTTCCCACAGCTATGGTCCTCTGGCAGTCTGAAAGCTTTGCGCACAAGCCGCTTGCTAAGCGCCTTCCTTTGCCTTTAGGCAGTGCTCGTGCACAACAAGCCTCGGGCGTGAATATTCACTACCCCGCACACACGTTTCGCTGTGCCCGTTGCCAAGCGCTCTGGAAGCGCTGTTTATGACGCAAGCGGAACGCCTCTTGCGCTTCCATTCTCAGAGCTCCTGAGTTAAGCAATCTGCGACCGTAGGCGCGAATGCCAGAGGAAAACATTTCCACTGAGTCTGGCAGAGAGAAACTGTACCTGGAGAACACTTTTGTCTGCAGCTTGCCCCTGCACCTTACATACCCATGGATTTTCAGCACATTCAAATGCATGCCAGGCTCTTCCTAACGCAAGCTGAAAGCTGCTGTCAGAAGGCTTCGCTCCTTGTCAGATCGAAGCAGCAGCACGCACCTTCGAGTTTGGCAGGAACTAAAGAGCCTCAGACGAGCGTGGTCTAGCAACAAGGGGATAGGAAAATGCATTTGCTTCATGTGCCCTTGTCGTCGCCTAACTACATGTAGCAGCATAAAGCAGATGCGGCTGAAGTTCTTCCGGGCGACAGCTAACATCAATCGAGCAGGTGGTCTTCCCACAGCTATGGTCCTCTGGCAGTCTGAAAGCTTTGCGCATAAGCCGCTTGCTAAGCGCCTTCCTTTGCCTTTAGGCAGTGCTCGTGCACGACAAGCCTGGGGCGTGAATGCTCACTACCCCGCACACACGTTTCGTTGTGCCCGTTGCCAAGCGCTCTGGAAGCACTATTTATGACGCAAGCGGAACGCCTCTTGTGCTTCCATTCTCAGAGCTCCTGAGTTAAGCACTCTGCGACCGTAGGCGCGAATGCCAGAGGAAAACATTTCCACTGCGTCTGGCAGGGAGAAAGTGTACCTGGAGAACACTTTTGTCTGCAGCTTGCACCTGCACCTTACATACCCATGGATTTTCAGCACATTCAAATGCATGCCAGGCTCTTCCTTATGCAAGCTGAAAGCTGCTGTCAGAAGGCTTGGCTCCTTGTCAGATCGAAGCAGCAGCACGCACCTTCGAGTTTGGCAGGAACTAAAGAGCCGCAGAAGAGCATGGTCTAGCAACAAGGGGATAGGAAAATGCATTTCCTTCATGTGCCCTTGTCGTCGCCTCACAGCAGGTAGCAGCATAAAGCAGATGCGGCTGAAGTTCTTCCGGGCGACAGCTAACATCAATCGAGCAAGCGGTCTTCCCACAGCTATGGTCCTCTGGCAGTCTGAAAGCTTTGCGCACAAGCCGCTTGCTAAGCACCTTCATTTGCCTTTAGGCAGTGCTCATGCTTTACCAGCCTGGGGCGAGAATGGTCACTACCGCGCACACACGTTTCGCTGTGCCCGTTGCCAAGCGCTCTGGAAGCGCTGTTTATGACGCAAGCGGAACGCCTCTTGCGTTTCCATTCTCAGAGCTCCTGAGTTAAGCAATCTGCGACCCTTGGTGCGAATGCCAGAGGAAAACATTTCCACTGTGTCTGGCAGGGAGAAACTGTACCTGGAGAACACTTTTGTCTGCAGCTTGCACCTGCACCTTACATACCCATGGATTTTCAGCACATTCAAATGCATGCCAGGCTCTTCCTTATGCAAGCTGAAAGCTGCTGTCAGAAGGCTTGGCTCCTTGTCAGATCGAAGCAGCAGCACGCACCTTCGAGTTTGGCAGGAACTAAAGAGCCGCAGAAGAGCATGGTCTAGCAACAAGGGGATAGGAAAATGCATTTGCTTCATGTGCCCTTGTCGTCGCCTCACAACAGGTAGCAGCATAAAGCAGATGCGGCTGAAGTTCTTCCGGGCGACAGCTAACATCAATCGAGCAAGTGGTCTTCCCACAGCTATGGTCCTCTGGCAGTCTGAAAGCTTTGGGCACAAGCCGCTTGCTAAGCGCCTTCCTTTGCCTTTAGGCAGTGCTCGTGCAAAACAAGCCTGGGGCGTGAATGCTCACTACCCCGCACACACATTTCGCTGTGCCCGTTGCCAAGCGCTCTGGAAGCACTGTTTATGACGCAAGCGGAACGCCTCTTGCGCTTCCATTCTCAGAGCTCCTGAGTAAAGCACTCTGCGACCCTTGGTGCGAATGCCAGAGGAAAACATTTCCACTGAGTCTGGCAGGGAGAAACTGTACCTGGAGAACACTTTTGTCTGCAGCTTGCACCTGCACCTTACATACCCATGGATTTTCAGCACATTCAAATGCATGCCAGGCTCTTCCTAACGCAAGCTGAAAGCTGCTGTCAGAAGGCTTCGCTCCTTGTCAGAATGAAGCAGCAGCACGCACCTTCGAGTTTGGCAGGAACTAAAGAGCCGCAGAAGAGCATGGTCTAGCAACAAGGGGATAGGAAAATGCATTTGCTTCATGTGCCCTTGTCGTCGCCTCACAACAGGTAGCAGCATAAAGCAGATGCGGCTGAAGTTCTTCCGGGCGACAGCTAACATCAATCGAGCAAGCGGTCTTCCCACAGCTATGGTCCTCTGGCAGTCTGAAAGCTTTGCGCACAAGCCGCTTGCTAAGCGCCTTCCTTTGCCTTTAGGCAGTGCTCGTGCACGACAAGCCTCGGGCGTGAATATTCACTACCCCGCACACACGTTTCGCTGTGCCCGTTGCCAAGCGCTCTGGAAGCGCTGTTTATGACGCAAGCGGAACGCCTCTTGCGCTTCCATTCTCAGAGCTCCTGAGTTAAGCAATCTGCGACCCTTGGTGCGAATGCCAGAGGAAAACATTTCCACTGAGTCTGGCAGGGAGAAACTGTACCTGGAGAACACTTTTGTCTGCAGCTTGCCCCTGCACCTTACATACCCATGGATTTTCAGCACATTCAAATGCATGCCAGGCTCTTCCTAACGCAAGCTGAAAGCTGCTGTCAGAAGGCTTCGCTCCTTGTCAGATCGAAGCAGCAGCACGCACCTTCGAGTTTGGCAGGAACTAAAGAGCCTCAGACGAGTGTGGTCTAGCAACAAGGGGATAGGAAAATGCATTTGCTTCATGTGCCCTTGTCGTCGCCTCACAACAGGTAGCAGCATAAAGCAGATGCGGCTGAAGTTCTTCCGGGCGACAGCTAACATCAATCGAGCAAGCGGTCTTCCCACAGCTATGGTCCTCTGGCAGTCTGAAAGCTTTGCGCACAAGCCGCTTGCTAAGCGCCTTCCTTTGCCTTTAGGCAGTGCTCGTGCACAACAAGCCTCGGGCGTGAATATTCACTACCCCGCACACACGTTTCGCTGTGCCCGTTGCCAAGCGCTCTGGAAGCGCTGTTTATGACGCAAGCGGAACGCCTCTTGCGCTTCCATTCTCAGAGCTCCTGAGTTAAGCAATCTGCGACCCTTGGTGCGAATGCCAGAGGAAAACATTTCCACTGAGTCTGGCAGGGAGAAACTGTACCTGGAGAACACTTTTGTCTGCAGCTTGCCCCTGCACCTTACATACCCATGGATTTTCAGCACATTCAAATGCATGCCAGGCTCTTCCTAACGCAAGCTGAAAGCTGCTGTCAGAAGGCTTCGCTCCTTGTCAGATCGAAGCAGCAGCACGCACCTTCGAGTTTGGCAGGAACTAAAGAGCCTCAGACGAGCGTGGTCTAGCAACAAGGGGATAGGAAAATGCATTTGCTTCATGTGCCCTTGTCGTCGCCTAACTACATGTAGCAGCATAAAGCAGATGCGGCTGAAGTTCTTCCGGGCGACAGCTAACATCAATCGAGCAGGTGGTCTTCCCACAGCTATGGTCCTCTGGCAGTCTGAAAGCTTTGCGCATAAGCCGCTTGCTAAGCGCCTTCCTTTGCCTTTAGGCAGTGCTCGTGCACGACAAGCCTGGGGCGTGAATGCTCACTACCCCGCACACACGTTTCCTTGTGCCCGTTGCCAAGCGCTCTGGAAGCACTATTTATGACGCAAGCGGAACGCCTCTTGTGCTTCCATTCTCAGAGCTCCTGAGTTAAGCACTCTGCGATCGTAGGCGCGAATGCCAGAGGAAAACATTTCCACTGCGTCTGGCAGGGAGAAACTGTACCTGGAGAACACTTTTGTCTGCAGCTTGCACCTGCACCTTACATACCCATGGATTTTCAGCACATTCAAATGCATGCCAGGCTCTTCCTTATGCAAGCTGAAAGCTGCTGTCAGAAGGTTTCGCTCCTTGTCAGATCGAAGCAGCAGCACGCACCTTCGAGTTTGGCAGGAACTAAAGAGCCGCAGAAGAGCATGGTCTAGCAACAAGGGGATAGGAAAATGCATTTGCTTCATGTGCCCTTGTCGTCGCCTCACAGCAGGTAGCAGCATAAAGCAGATGCGGCTGAAGTTCTTCCGGGCGACAGCTAACATCAATCGAGCAAGCGGTCTTCCCACAGCTATGGTCCTCTGGCAGTCTGAAAGCTTTGCGCACAAGCCGCTTGCTAAGCACCTTCATTTGCCTTTAGGCAGTGCTCATGCTTTACCAGCCTGGGGCGAGAATGGTCACTACCGCGCACACACGTTTCGCTGTGCCCGTTGCCAAGCGCTCTGGAAGCGCTGTTTATGACGCAAGCGGAACGCCTCTTGCGCTTCCATTCTCAGAGCTCCTGAGTTAAGCAATCTGCGACCCTTGGTGCGAATGCCAGAGGAAAACATTTCCACTGTGTCTGGCAGGGAGAAACTGTACCTGGAGAACACTTTTGTCTGCAGCTTGCACCTGCACCTTACATACCCATGGATTTTCAGCACATTCAAATGCATGCCAGGCTCTTCCTTATGCAAGCTGAAAGCTGCTGTCAGAAGGCTTGGCTCCTTGTCAGATCGAAGCAGCAGCACGCACCTTCGAGTTTGGCAGGAACTAAAGAGCCGCAGAAGAGCATGGTCTAGCAACAAGGGGATAGGAAAATGCATTTGCTTCATGTGCCCTTGTCGTCGCCTCACAACAGGTAGCAGCATAAAGCAGATGCGGCTGAAGTTCTTCCGGGCGACAGCTAACATCAATCGAGCAAGTGGTCTTCCCACAGCTATGGTCCTCTGGCAGTCTGAAAGCTTTGGGCACAAGCCGCTTGCTAAGCGCCTTCCTTTGCCTTTAGGCAGTGCTCGTGCAAAACAAGCCTGGGGCGTGAATGCTCACTACCCCGCACACACATTTCGCTGTGCCCGTTGCCAAGCGCTTTGGAAGCACTGTTTATGACGCAAGCGGAACGCCTCTTGCGCTTCCATTCTCAGAGCTCCTGAGTAAAGCACTCTGCGACCCTTGGTGCGAATGCCAGAGGAAAACATTTCCACTGAGTCTGGCAGGGAGAAACTGTACCTGGAGAACACTTTTGTCTGCAGCTTGCACCTGCACCTTACATACCCATGGATTTTCAGCACATTCAAATGCATGCCAGGCTCTTCCTAACGCAAGCTGAAAGCTGCTGTCAGAAGGCTTCGCTCCTTGTCAGAATGAAGCAGCAGCACGCACCTTCGAGTTTGGCAGGAACTAAAGAGCCGCAGAAGAGCATGGTCTAGCAACAAGGGGATAGGAAAATGCATTTGCTTCATGTGCCCTTGTCGTCGCCTCACAACAGGTAGCAGCATAAAGCAGATGCGGCTGAAGTTCTTCCGGGCGACAGCTAACATCAATCGAGCAAGCGGTCTTCCCACAGCTATGGTCCTCTGGCAGTCTGAAAGCTTTGCGCACAAGCCGCTTGCTAAGCGCCTTCCTTTGCCTTTAGGCAGTGCTCGTGCACAACAAGCCTCGGGCGTGAATATTCACTACCCCGCACACACGTTTCGCTGTGCCCGTTGCCAAGCGCTCTGGAAGCGCTGTTTATGACGCAAGCGGAACGCCTCTTGCGCTTCCATTCTCAGAGCTCCTGAGTTAAGCAATCTGCGACCCTTGGTGCGAATGCCAGAGGAAAACATTTCCACTGAGTCTGGCAGGGAGAAACTGTACCTGGAGAACACTTTTGTCTGCAGCTTGCCCCTGCACCTTACATACCCATGGATTTTCAGCACATTCAAATGCATGCCAGGCTCTTCCTAACGCAAGCTGAAAGCTGCTGTCAGAAGGCTTCGCTCCTTGTCAGATCGAAGCAGCAGCACGCACCTTCGAGTTTGGCAGGAACTAAAGAGCCGCAGAAGAGCATGGTCTAGCAACAAGGGGATAGGAAAATGCATTTCCTTCATGTGCCCTTGTCGTCGCCTCACAACAGGTAGCAGCATAAAGCAGATGCGGCTGAAGTTCTTCCGGGCGACAGCTAACATCAATCGAGCAAGCGGTCTTCCCACAGCTATGGTCCTCTGGCAGTCTGAAAGCTTTGCGCACAAGCCGCTTGCTAAGCGCCTTCCTTTGCCTTTAGGCAGTGCTCGTGTACAACAAGCCTCGGGCGTGAATATTCACTACCCCGCACACACGTTTCGCTGTGCCCGTTGCCAAGAGCTCTGGAAGCGCTGTTTATGACGCAAGCGGAACGCCTCTTGCGCTTCCATTCTCAGAGCTCCAGAGTAAAGCACTCTGCGACCCTTGGTGCGAATGCCAGAGGAAAACATTTCCATTGAGTCTGGCAGGGAGAAACTGTACCTGGAGAACACTTTTGTCTGCAGCTTGCCCCTGCACCTTACATACCCATGGATTTTCAGCACATTCAAATGCATGCCAGGCTCTTCCTAACGCAAGCTGAAAGCTGCTGTCAGAAGGCTTCGCTCCTTGTCAGATGGAAGCAGCAGCACGCACCTTCGAGTTTGGCAGGAACTAAAGAGCCTCAGATGAGCGTGGTCTAGCAACAAGGGGATAGGAAAATGCATTTGCTTCATGTGCCCTTGTCGTCGCCTCACAACAGGTAGCAGCATAAAGCAGATGCGGCTGAAGTTCTTCCGGGCGACAGCTAACATCAATCGAGCAGGTGGTCTTCCCACAGCTATGGTCCTCTGGCAGTCTGAAAGCTTTGCGCATAAGCCGCTTGCTAAGCGCCTTCCTTTGCCTTTAGGCAGTGCTCGTGCACGACAAGCCTGGGGCGTGAATGCTCACTACCCCGCACACACGTTTCGTTGTGCCCGTTGCCAAGCGCTCTGGAAGCACTGTTTATGACGCAAGCGGAACGCCTCTTGTGCTTCCATTCTCAGAGCTCCTGAGTTAAGCACTCTGCGACCGTAGGCGCGAATGCCAGAGGAAAACATTTCCACTGCGTCTGGCAGGGAGAAAGTGTACCTGGAGAACACTTTTGTCTGCAGCTTGCACCTGCACCTTACATACCCATGGATTTTCAGCACATTCAAATGCATGCCAGGCTCTTCCTTATGCAAGCTGAAAGCTGCTGTCAGAAGGCTTGGCTCCTTGTCAGATCGAAGCAGCAGCACGCACCTTCGAGTTTGGCAGGAACTAAAGAGCCGCAGAAGAGCATGGTCTAGCAACAAGGGGATAGGAAAATGCATTTCCTTCATGTGCCCTTGTCGTCGCCTCACAGCAGGTAGCAGCATAAAGCAGATGCGGCTGAAGTTCTTCCGGGCGACAGCTAACATCAATCGAGCAAGCGGTCTTCCCACAGCTATGGTCCTCTGGCAGTCTGAAAGCTTTGCGCACAAGCCGCTTGCTAAGCACCTTCATTTGCCTTTAGGCAGTGCTCATGCTTTACCAGCCTGGGGCGAGAATGGTCACTACCGCGCACACACGTTTCGCTGTGCCCGTTGCCAAGCGCTCTGGAAGCGCTGTTTATGACGCAAGCGGAACGCCTCTTGCGCTTCCATTCTCAGAGCTCCTGAGTTAAGCAATCTGCGACCCTTGGTGCGAATGCCAGAGGAAAACATTTCCACTGTGTCTGGCAGAGAGAAACTGTACCTGGAGAACACTTTTGTCTGCAGCTTGCACCTGCACCTTACATACCCATGGATTTTCAGCACATTCAAATGCATGCCAGGCTCTTCCTTATGCAAGCTGAAAGCTGCTGTCAGAAGGCTTGGCTCCTTGTCAGATCGAAGCAGCAGCACGCACCTTCGAGTTTGGCAGGAACTAAAGAGCCGCAGAAGAGCATGGTCTAGCAACAAGGGGATAGGAAAATGCATTTGCTTCATGTGCCCTTGTCGTCGCCTCACAACAGGTAGCAGCATAAAGCAGATGCGGCTGAAGTTCTTCCGGGCGACAGCTAACATCAATCGAGCAAGCGGTCTTCCCACAGCTATGGTCCTCTGGCAGTCTGAAAGCTTTGCGCACAAGCCGCTTGCTAAGCGCCTTCCTTTGCCTTTAGGCAGTGCTCGTGCACAACAAGCCTTGGGCGTGAATATTCAGTACCCCGCACACACGTTTCGCTGTGCCCGTTGCCAAGAGCTCTGGAAGCGCTGTTTATGACGCAAGCGGAACGCCTCTTGCGCTTCCATTCTCAGAGCTCCTGAGTTAAGCAATCTGCGACCCTTGGTGCGAATGCCAGAGGAAAACATTTCTACTGAGTCTAGCAGGGAGAAACTGTACCTGGAGAACACTTTTGTCTGCAGCTTGCGCCTGCACCTTACATACCCATGGAATTTCAGCACATTCAAATGCATGCCAGGCTCTTCCTTACCCAAGCTGAAAGCTGCTGTCCGAAGGCTTGGCTCCTTGTCAGATGGAAGCAGCAGCACGCACCTTTAAGTTTGGCAAGTACTAAAGAGCCTCAGACGAGCGTGGTCTAGCAACAAGGGGATAGGAAAATGCATTTGCTTCATGTGCCCTTGTCGTCGCCTAACAACATGTAGCAGCATAAAGCAGATGCGGCTGAAGTTCTTCCGGGCGACAGCTAACATCAATCGAGCAAGTGGTCTTCCCACAGCTATGGTCCTCTGGCAGTCTGAAAGCTTTGCGCACAAGCCGCTTGCTAAGCGCCTTCCTTTGCCTTTAGGCAGTGCTCGTGCAAGACAAGCCTGGGGCGTGAATGCTCACTACCTCGCACACACGTTTCGTTGTGCCCGTTGCCAAGCGCTCTGGAAGCACTGTTTATGACGCAAGCGGAACGCCTCTTGTGCTTCCATTCTCAGAGCTCCTGAGTTAAGCACTCTGCGACCGTAGGCGCGAATGCCAGAGGAAAACATTACCACTGCGTCTGGCAGGGAGAAACTGTACCTGGAGAACACTTTTGTCTGCAGCTTGCACCTGCACCTTACATACCCATGGATTTTCAGCACATTCAAATGCATGCCAGGCTCTTCCTAACGCAAGCTGAAAGCTGCTGTCAGAAGGCTTGGCTCCTTGTCAGATCGAAGCAGCAGCACGCACCTTCGAGTTTGGCAGGAACTAAAGAGCCGCAGAAGAGCATGGTCTAGCAACAAGGGGATAGGAAAATGCATTTGCTTCATGTGCCCTTGTCGTCGCCTCACAACAGGTAGCAGCATAAAGCAGATGCGGCTGAAGTTCTTCCGGGCGACAGCTAACATCAATCGAGCAGGTGGTCTTCCCACAGCTATGGTCCTCTGGCAGTCTGAAAGCTTTGCGCATAAGCCGCTTGCTAAGCGCCTTCCTTTGCCTTTAGGCAGTGCTCGTGCACGACAAGCCTGGGGCGTGAATGCTCACTACCCCGCACACACGTTTCGTTGTGCCCGTTGCCAAGCGCTCTGGAAGCACTATTTATGACGCAAGCGGAACGCCTCTTGTGCTTCCATTCTCAGAGCTCCTGAGTTAAGCACTCTGCGACCGTAGGCGCGAATGCCAGAGGAAAACATTTCCACTGCGTCTGGCAGGGAGAAACTGTACCTGGAGAACACTTTTGTCTGCAGCTTGCACCTGCACCTTACATACCCATGGATTTTCAGCACATTCAAATGCATGCCAGGCTCTTCCTTATGCAAGCTGAAAGCTGCTGTCAGAAGGCTTGGCTCCTTGTCAGATCGAAGCAGCAGCACGCACCTTCGAGTTTGGCAGGAACTAAAGAGCCGCAGAAGAGCATGGTCTAGCAACAAGGGGATAGGAAAATGCATTTGCTTCATGTGCCCTTGTCGTCGCCTCACAGCAGGTAGCAGCATAAAGCAGATGCGGCTGAAGTTCTTCCGGGCGACAGCTAACATCAATCGAGCAAGCGGTCTTCCCACAGCTATGGTCCTCTGGCAGTCTGAAAGCTTTGCGCACAAGCCGCTTGCTAAGCACCTTCATTTGCCTTTAGGCAGTGCTCATGCTTTACCAGCCTGGGGCGAGAATGGTCACTACCGCGCACACACGTTTCGCTGTGCCCGTTGCCAAGCGCTCTGGAAGCGCTGTTTATGACGCAAGCGGAACGCCTCTTGCGCTTCCATTCTCAGAGCTCCTGAGTTAAGCAATCTGCGACCCTTGGTGCGAATGCCAGAGGAAAACATTTCCACTGTGTCTGGCAGGGAGAAACTGTACCTGGAGAACACTTTTGTCTGCAGCTTGCACCTGCACCTTACATACCCATGGATTTTCAGCACATTCAAATGCATGCCAGGCTCTTCCTTATGCAAGCTGAAAGCTGCTGTCAGAAGGCTTGGCTCCTTGTCAGATCGAAGCAGCAGCACGCACCTTCGAGTTTGGCAGGATCTAAAGAGCCGCAGAAGAGCATGGTCTAGCAACAAGGGGATAGGAAAATGCATTTGCTTCATGTGCCCTTGTCGTCGCCTCACAACAGGTAGCAGCATAAAGCAGATGCGGCTGAAGTTCTTCCGGGCGACAGCTAACATCAATCGAGCAAGCGGTCTTCCCACAGCTATGGTCCTCTGGCAGTCTGAAAGCTTTGCGCACAAGCCGCTTGCTAAGCGCCTTCCTTTGCCTTTAGGCAGTGCTCGTGCACAACAAGCCTCGGGCGTGAATATTCAGTACCCCGCACACACGTTTCGCTGTGCCCGTTGCCAAGAGCTCTGGAAGCGCTGTTTATGACGCAAGCGGAACGCCTCTTGCGCTTCCATTCTCAGAGCTCCTGAGTTAAGCAATCTGCGACCCTTGGTGCGAATGCCAGAGGAAAACATTTCTACTGAGTCTAGCAGGGAGAAACTGTACCTGGAGAACACTTTTGTCTGCAGCTTGCGCCTGCACCTTACATACCCATGGATTTTCAGCACATTCAAATGCATGCCAGGCTCTTCCTAACGCAAGCTGAAAGCTGCTGTCAGAAGGCTTCGCTCCTTGTCAGATCGAAGCAGCAGCACGCACCTTCGAGTTTGGCAGGAACTAAAGAGCCTCAGACGAGCGTGGTCTAGCAACAAGGGGATAGGAAAATGCATTTGCTTCATGTGCCCTTGTCGTCGCCTAACTACATGTAGCAGCATAAAGCAGATGCGGCTGAAGTTCTTCCGGGCGACAGCTAACATCAATCGAGCAGGTGGTCTTCCCACAGCTATGGTCCTCTGGCAGTCTGAAAGCTTTGCGCATAAGCCGCTTGCTAAGCGCCTTCCTTTGCCTTTAGGCAGTGCTCGTGCACGACAAGCCTGGGGCGTGAATACTCACTACCCCGCACACACGTTTCCTTGTGCCCGTTGCCAAGCGCTCTGGAAGCACTATTTATGACGCAAGCGGAACGCCTCTTGTGCTTCCATTCTCAGAGCTCCTGAGTTAAGCACTCTGCGACCGTAGGCGCGAATGCCAGAGGAAAACATTTCCACTGCGTCTGGCAGGGAGAAACTGTACCTGGAGAACACTTTTGTCTGCAGCTTGCACCTGCACCTTACATACCCATGGATTTTCAGCACATTCAAATGCATGCCAGGCTCTTCCTTATGCAAGCTGAAAGCTGCTGTCAGAAGGCTTGGCTCCTTGTCAGATCGAAGCAGCAGCACGCACCTTCGAGTTTGGCAGGAACTAAAGAGCCGCAGAAGAGCATGGTCTAGCAACAAGGGGATAGGAAAATGCATTTCCTTCATGTGCCCTTGTCGTCGCCTCACAGCAGGTAGCAGCATAAAGCAGATGCGGCTGAAGTTCTTCCGGGCGACAGCTAACATCAATCGAGCAAGCGGTCTTCCCACAGCTATGGTCCTCTGGCAGTCTGAAAGCTTTGCGCACAAGCCGCTTGCTAAGCACCTTCATTTGCCTTTAGGCAGTGCTCATGCTTTACCAGCCTGGGGCGAGAATGGTCACTACCGCGCACACACGTTTCGCTGTGCCCGTTGCCAAGCGCTCTGGAAGCGCTGTTTATGACGCAAGCGGAACGCCTCTTGCGCTTCCATTCTCAGAGCTCCTGAGTTAAGCAATCTGCGACCCTTGGTGCGAATGCCAGAGGAAAACATTTCCACTGTGTCTGGCAGGGAGAAACTGTACCTGGAGAACACTTTTGTCTGCAGCTTGCACCTGCACCTTACATACCCATGGATTTTCAGCACATTCAAATGCATGCCAGGCTCTTCCTTATGCAAGCTGAAAGCTGCTGTCAGAAGGCTTGGCTCCTTGTCAGATCGAAGCAGCAGCACGCACCTTCGAGTTTGGCAGGAACTAAAGAGCCGCAGAAGAGCATGGTCTAGCAACAAGGGGATAGGAAAATGCATTTGCTTCATGTGCCCTTGTCGTCGCCTCACAACAGGTAGCAGCATAAAGCAGATGCGGCTGAAGTTCTTCCGGGCGACAGCTAACATCAATCGAGCAAGCGGTCTTCCCACAGCTATGGTCCTCTGGCAGTCTGAAAGCTTTGCGCACAAGCCGCTTGCTAAGCGCCTTCCTTTGCCTTTAGGCAGTGCTCGTGCACAACAAGCCTTGGGCGTGAATATTCAGTACCCCGCACACACGTTTCGCTGTGCCCGTTGCCAAGAGCTCTGGAAGCGCTGTTTATGACGCAAGCGGAACGCCTCTTGCGCTTCCATTCTCAGAGCTCCTGAGTTAAGCAATCTGCGACCCTTGGTGCGAATGCCAGAGGAAAACATTTCTACTGAGTCTAGCAGGGAGAAACTGTACCTGGAGAACACTTTTGTCTGCAGCTTGCGCCTGCACCTTACATACCCATGGAATTTCAGCACATTCAAATGCATGCCAGGCTCTTCCTTACCCAAGCTGAAAGCTGCTGTCCGAAGGCTTGGCTCCTTGTCAGATGGAAGCAGCAGCACGCACCTTTAAGTTTGGCAAGTACTAAAGAGCCTCAGACGAGCGTGGTCTAGCAACAAGGGGATAGGAAAATGCATTTGCTTCATGTGCCCTTGTCGTCGCCTAACAACAGGTAGCAGCATAAAGCAGATGCGGCTGAAGTTCTTCCGGGCGACAGCTAACATCAATCGAGCAAGTGGTCTTCCCACAGCTATGGTCCTCTGGCAGTCTGAAAGCTTTGGGCACAAGCCGCTTGCTAAGCGCCTTCCTTTGCCTTTAGGCAGTGCTCGTGCAAAACAAGCCTGGGGCGTGAATGCTCACTACCCCGCACACACATTTCGCTGTGCCCGTTGCCAAGCGCTCTGGAAGCACTGTTTATGACGCAAGCGGAACGCCTCTTGCGCTTCCATTCTCAGAGCTCCTGAGTAAAGCACTCTGCGACCCTTGGTGCGAATGCCAGAGGAAAACATTTCCACTGAGTCTGGCAGGGAGAAACTGTACCTGGAGAACACTTTTGTCTGCAGCTTGCACCTGCACCTTACATACCCATGGATTTTCAGCACATTCAAATGCATGCCAGGCTCTTCCTAACGCAAGCTGAAAGCTGCTGTCAGAAGGCTTCGCTCCTTGTCAGATCGAAGCAGCAGCACGCACCTTCGAGTTTGGCAGGAACTAAAGAGCCGCAGAAGAGCATGGTCTAGCAACAAGGGGATAGGAAAATGCATTTGCTTCATGTGCCCTTGTCGTCGCCTCACAACAGGTAGCAGCATAAAGCAGATGCGGCTGAAGTTCTTCCGGGCGACAGCTAACATCAATCGAGCAAGCGGTCTTCCCACAGCTATGGTCCTCTGGCAGTCTGAAAGCTTTGCGCACAAGCCGCTTGCTAAGCGCCTTCCTTTGCCTTTAGGCAGTGCTCGTGCACAACAAGCCTCGGGCGTGAATATTCACTACCCCGCACACACGTTTCGCTGTGCCCGTTGCCAAGCGCTCTGGAAGCGCTGTTTATGACGCAAGCGGAACGCCTCTTGCGCTTCCATTCTCAGAGCTCCTGAGTTAAGCAATCTGCGACCCTTGGTGCGAATGCCAGAGGAAAACATTTCCACTGAGTCTGGCAGGGAGAAACTGTACCTGGAGAACACTTTTGTCTGCAGCTTGCCCCTGCACCTTACATACCCATGGATTTTCAGCACATTCAAATGCATGCCAGGCTCTTCCTAACGCAAGCTGAAAGCTGCTGTCAGAAGGCTTCGCTCCTTGTCAGATCGAAGCAGCAGCACGCACCTTCGAGTTTGGCAGGAACTAAAGAGCCTCAGACGAGCGTGGTCTAGCAACAAGGGGATAGGAAAATGCATTTGCTTCATGTGCCCTTGTCGTCGCCTAACTACATGTAGCAGCATAAAGCAGATGCGGCTGAAGTTCTTCCGGGCGACAGCTAACATCAATCGAGCAGGTGGTCTTCCCACAGCTATGGTCCTCTGGCAGTCTGAAAGCTTTGCGCATAAGCCGCTTGCTAAGCGCCTTCCTTTGCCTTTAGGCAGTGCTCGTGCACGACAAGCCTGGGGCGTGAATGCTCACTACCCCGCACACACGTTTCCTTGTGCCCGTTGCCAAGCGCTCTGGAAGCACTATTTATGACGCAAGCGGAACGCCTCTTGTGCTTCCATTCTCAGAGCTCCTGAGTTAAGCACTCTGCGACCGTAGGCGCGAATGCCAGAGGAAAACATTTCCACTGCGTCTGGCAGGGAGAAACTGTACCTGGAGAACACTTTTGTCTGCAGCTTGCACCTGCACCTTACATACCCATGGATTTTCAGCACATTCAAATGCATGCCAGGCTCTTCCTTATGCAAGCTGAAAGCTGCTGTCAGAAGGCTTGGCTCCTTGTCAGATCGAAGCAGCAGCACGCACCTTCGAGTTTGGCAGGAACTAAAGAGCCGCAGAAGAGCATGGTCTAGCAACAAGGGGATAGGAAAATGCATTTCCTTCATGTGCCCTTGTCGTCGCCTCACAGCAGGTAGCAGCATAAAGCAGATGCGGCTGAAGTTCTTCCGGGCGACAGCTAACATCAATCGAGCAAGCGGTCTTCCCACAGCTATGGTCCTCTGGCAGTCTGAAAGCTTTGCGCACAAGCCGCTTGCTAAGCACCTTCATTTGCCTTTAGGCAGTGCTCATGCTTTACCAGCCTGGGGCGAGAATGGTCACTACCGCGCACACACGTTTCGCTGTGCCCGTTGCCAAGCGCTCTGGAAGCGCTGTTTATGACGCAAGCGGAACGCCTCTTGCGCTTCCATTCTCAGAGCTCCTGAGTTAAGCAATCTGCGACCCTTGGTGCGAATGCCAGAGGAAAACATTTCCACTGTGTCTGGCAGAGAGAAACTGTACCTGGAGAACACTTTTGTCTGCAGCTTGCACCTGCACCTTACATACCCATGGATTTTCAGCACATTCAAATGCATGCCAGGCTCTTCCTTATGCAAGCTGAAAGCTGCTGTCAGAAGGCTTGGCTCCTTGTCAGATCGAAGCAGCAGCACGCACCTTCGAGTTTGGCAGGAACTAAAGAGCCGCAGAAGAGCATGGTCTAGCAACAAGGGGATAGGAAAATGCATTTGCTTCATGTGCCCTTGTCGTCGCCTCACAACAGGTAGCAGCATAAAGCAGATGCGGCTGAAGTTCTTCCGGGCGACAGCTAACATCAATCGAGCAAGCGGTCTTCCCACAGCTATGGTCCTCTGGCAGTCTGAAAGCTTTGCGCACAAGCCGCTTGCTAAGCGCCTTCCTTTGCCTTTAGGCAGTGCTCGTGCACAACAAGCCTTGGGCGTGAATATTCAGTACCCCGCACACACGTTTCGCTGTGCCCGTTGCCAAGAGCTCTGGAAGCGCTGTTTATGACGCAAGCGGAACGCCTCTTGCGCTTCCATTCTCAGAGCTCCTGAGTTAAGCAATCTGCGACCCTTGGTGCGAATGCCAGAGGAAAACATTTCTACTGAGTCTAGCAGGGAGAAACTGTACCTGGAGAACACTTTTGTCTGCAGCTTGCGCCTGCACCTTACATACCCATGGAATTTCAGCACATTCAAATGCATGCCAGGCTCTTCCTTACCCAAGCTGAAAGCTGCTGTCCGAAGGCTTGGCTCCTTGTCAGATGGAAGCAGCAGCACGCACCTTTAAGTTTGGCAAGTACTAAAGAGCCTCAGACGAGCGTGGTCTAGCAACAAGGGGATAGGAAAATGCATTTGCTTCATGTGCCCTTGTCGTCGCCTCACAACAGGTAGCAGCATAAAGCAGATGCGGCTGAAGTTCTTCCGGGCGACAGCTAACATCAATCGAGCAAGTGGTCTTCCCACAGCTATGGTCCTCTGGCAGTCTGAAAGCTTTGCGCACAAGCCGCTTGCTAAGCGCCTTCCTTTGCCTTTAGGCAGTGCTCGTGCACAACAAGCCTCGGGCGTGAATATTCACTACCCCGCACACACGTTTCGCTGTGCCCGTTGCCAAGCGCTCTGGAAGCGCTGTTTATGACGCAAGCGGAACGCCTCTTGCGCTTCCATTCTCAGAGCTCCTGAGTTAAGCAATCTGCGACCCTTGGTGCGAATGCCAGAGGAAAACATTTCCACTGAGTCTGGCAGGGAGAAACTGTACCTGGAGAACACTTTTGTCTGCAGCTTGCCCCTGCACCTTACATACCCATGGATTTTCAGCACATTCAAATGCATGCCAGGCTCTTCCTAACGCAAGCTGAAAGCTGCTGTCAGAAGGCTTGGCTCCTTGTCAGATCGAAGCAGCAGCACGCACCTTCGAGTTTGGCAGGAACTAAAGAGCCTCAGACGAGCGTGGTCTAGCAACAAGGGGATAGGAAAATGCATTTGCTTCATGTGCCCTTGTCGTCGCCTCACAACAGGTAGCAGCATAAAGCAGATGCGGCTGAAGTTCTTCCGGGCGACAGCTAACATCAATCGAGCAAGCGGTCTTCCCACAGCTATGGTCCTCTGGCAGTCTGAAAGCTTTGCGCACAAGCCGCTTGCTAAGCGCCTTCCTTTGCCTTTAGGCAGTGCTCGTGCACAACAAGCCTCGGGCGTGAATATTCACTACCCCGCACACACGTTTCGCTGTGCCCGTTGCCAAGCGCTCTGGAAGCGCTGTTTATGACGCAAGCGGAACGCCTCTTGCGCTTCCATTCTCAGAGCTCCTGAGTTAAGCAATCTGCGACCCTTGGTGCGAATGCCAGAGGAAAACATTTCTACTGAGTCTAGCAGGGAGAAACTGTACCTGGAGAACACTTTTGTCTGCAGCTTGCGCCTGCACCTTACATACCCATGGATTTTCAGCACATTCAAATGCATGCCAGGCTCTTCCTAACGCAAGCTGAAAGCTGCTGTCAGAAGGCTTGGCTCCTTGTCAGATGGAAGCAGCAGCACGCACCTTTAAGTTTGGCAAGTACTAAAGAGCCTCAGACGAGCGTGGTCTAGCAACAAGGGGATAGGAAAATGCATTTGCTTCATGTGCCCTTGTCGTCGCCTCACAACAGGTAGCAGCATAAAGCAGATGCGGCTGAAGTTCTTCCGGGCGACAGCTAACATCAATCGAGCAAGTGGTCTTCCCACAGCTATGGTCCTCTGGCAGTCTGAAAGCTTTGGGCACAAGCCGCTTGCTAAGCGCCTTCCTTTGCCTTTAGGCAGTGCTCGTGCAAAACAAGCCTGGGGCGTGAATGCTCACTACCCCGCACACACATTTCGCTGTGCCCGTTGCCAAGCGCTCTGGAAGCACTGTTTATGACGCAAGCGGAACGCCTCTTGCGCTTCCATTCTCAGAGCTCCTGAGTAAAGCACTCTGCGACCCTTGGTGCGAATGCCAGAGGAAAACATTTCCACTGAGTCTGGCAGGGAGAAACTGTACCTGGAGAACACTTTTGTCTGCAGCTTGCACCTGCACCTTACATACCCATGGATTTTCAGCACATTCAAATGCATGCCAGGCTCTTCCTAACGCAAGCTGAAAGCTGCTGTCAGAAGGCTTCGCTCCTTGTCAGATCGAAGCAGCAGCACGCACCTTCGAGTTTGGCAGGAACTAAAGAGCCGCAGAAGAGCATGGTCTAGCAACAAGGGGATAGGAAAATGCATTTGCTTCATGTGCCCTTGTCGTCGCCTCACAACAGGTAGCAGCATAAAGCAGATGCGGCTGAAGTTCTTCCGGGCGACAGCTAACATCAATCGAGCAAGCGGTCTTCCCACAGCTATGGTCCTCTGGCAGTCTGAAAGCTTTGCGCACAAGCCGCTTGCTAAGCGCCTTCCTTTGCCTTTAGGCAGTGCTCGTGCACAACAAGCCTCGGGCGTGAATATTCACTACCCCGCACACACGTTTCGCTGTGCCCGTTGCCAAGCGCTCTGGAAGCGCTGTTTATGACGCAAGCGGAACGCCTCTTGCGCTTCCATTCTCAGAGCTCCTGAGTTAAGCAATCTGCGACCCTTGGTGCGAATGCCAGAGGAAAACATTTCCACTGAGTCTGGCAGGGAGAAACTGTACCTGGAGAACACTTTTGTCTGCAGCTTGCCCCTGCACCTTACATACCCATGGATTTTCAGCACATTCAAATGCATGCCAGGCTCTTCCTAACGCAAGCTGAAAGCTGCTGTCAGAAGGCTTCGCTCCTTGTCAGATCGAAGCAGCAGCACGCACCTTCGAGTTTGGCAGGAACTAAAGAGCCTCAGACGAGCGTGGTCTAGCAACAAGGGGATAGGAAAATGCATTTGCTTCATGTGCCCTTGTCGTCGCCTAACTACATGTAGCAGCATAAAGCAGATGCGGCTGAAGTTCTTCCGGGCGACAGCTAACATCAATCGAGCAGGTGGTCTTCCCACAGCTATGGTCCTCTGGCAGTCTGAAAGCTTTGCGCATAAGCCGCTTGCTAAGCGCCTTCCTTTGCCTTTAGGCAGTGCTCGTGCACGACAAGCCTGGGGCGTGAATGCTCACTACCCCGCACACACGTTTCCTTGTGCCCGTTGCCAAGCGCTCTGGAAGCACTATTTATGACGCAAGCGGAACGCCTCTTGTGCTTCCATTCTCAGAGCTCCTGAGTTAAGCACTCTGCGACCGTAGGCGCGAATGCCAGAGGAAAACATTTCCACTGCGTCTGGCAGGGAGAAACTGTACCTGGAGAACACTTTTGTCTGCAGCTTGCACCTGCACCTTACATACCCATGGATTTTCAGCACATTCAAATGCATGCCAGGCTCTTCCTTATGCAAGCTGAAAGCTGCTGTCAGAAGGCTTGGCTCCTTGTCAGATCGAAGCAGCAGCACGCACCTTCGAGTTTGGCAGGAACTAAAGAGCCGCAGAAGAGCATGGTCTAGCAACAAGGGGATAGGAAAATGCATTTCCTTCATGTGCCCTTGTCGTCGCCTCACAGCAGGTAGCAGCATAAAGCAGATGCGGCTGAAGTTCTTCCGGGCGACAGCTAACATCAATCGAGCAAGCGGTCTTCCCACAGCTATGGTCCTCTGGCAGTCTGAAAGCTTTGCGCACAAGCCGCTTGCTAAGCACCTTCATTTGCCTTTAGGCAGTGCTCATGCTTTACCAGCCTGGGGCGAGAATGGTCACTACCGCGCACACACGTTTCGCTGTGCCCGTTGCCAAGCGCTCTGGAAGCGCTGTTTATGACGCAAGCGGAACGCCTCTTGCGCTTCCATTCTCAGAGCTCCTGAGTTAAGCAATCTGCGACCCTTGGTGCGAATGCCAGAGGAAAACATTTCCACTGTGTCTGGCAGAGAGAAACTGTACCTGGAGAACACTTTTGTCTGCAGCTTGCACCTGCACCTTACATACCCATGGATTTTCAGCACATTCAAATGCATGCCAGGCTCTTCCTTATGCAAGCTGAAAGCTGCTGTCAGAAGGCTTGGCTCCTTGTCAGATCGAAGCAGCAGCACGCACCTTCGAGTTTGGCAGGAACTAAAGAGCCGCAGAAGAGCATGGTCTAGCAACAAGGGGATAGGAAAATGCATTTGCTTCATGTGCCCTTGTCGTCGCCTCACAACAGGTAGCAGCATAAAGCAGATGCGGCTGAAGTTCTTCCGGGCGACAGCTAACATCAATCGAGCAAGCGGTCTTCCCACAGCTATGGTCCTCTGGCAGTCTGAAAGCTTTGCGCACAAGCCGCTTGCTAAGCGCCTTCCTTTGCCTTTAGGCAGTGCTCGTGCACAACAAGCCTTGGGCGTGAATATTCAGTACCCCGCACACACGTTTCGCTGTGCCCGTTGCCAAGAGCTCTGGAAGCGCTGTTTATGACGCAAGCGGAACGCCTCTTGCGCTTCCATTCTCAGAGCTCCTGAGTTAAGCAATCTGCGACCCTTGGTGCGAATGCCAGAGGAAAACATTTCTACTGAGTCTAGCAGGGAGAAACTGTACCTGGAGAACACTTTTGTCTGCAGCTTGCGCCTGCACCTTACATACCCATGGAATTTCAGCACATTCAAATGCATGCCAGGCTCTTCCTTACCCAAGCTGAAAGCTGCTGTCCGAAGGCTTGGCTCCTTGTCAGATGGAAGCAGCAGCACGCACCTTTAAGTTTGGCAAGTACTAAAGAGCCTCAGACGAGCGTGGTCTAGCAACAAGGGGATAGGAAAATGCATTTGCTTCATGTGCCCTTGTCGTCGCCTCACAACAGGTAGCAGCATAAAGCAGATGCGGCTGAAGTTCTTCCGGGCGACAGCTAACATCAATCGAGCAAGTGGTCTTCCCACAGCTATGGTCCTCTGGCAGTCTGAAAGCTTTGCGCACAAGCCGCTTGCTAAGCGCCTTCCTTTGCCTTTAGGCAGTGCTCGTGCACAACAAGCCTCGGGCGTGAATATTCACTACCCCGCACACACGTTTCGCTGTGCCCGTTGCCAAGCGCTCTGGAAGCGCTGTTTATGACGCAAGCGGAACGCCTCTTGCGCTTCCATTCTCAGAGCTCCTGAGTTAAGCAATCTGCGACCCTTGGTGCGAATGCCAGAGGAAAACATTTCCACTGAGTCTGGCAGGGAGAAACTGTACCTGGAGAACACTTTTGTCTGCAGCTTGCCCCTGCACCTTACATACCCATGGATTTTCAGCACATTCAAATGCATGCCAGGCTCTTCCTAACGCAAGCTGAAAGCTGCTGTCAGAAGGCTTCGCTCCTTGTCAGATGGAAGCAGCAGCACGCACCTTCGAGTTTGGCAGGAACTAAAGAGCCTCAGACGAGCGTGGTCTAGCAACAAGGGGATAGGAAAATGCATTTGCTTCATGTGCCCTTGTCGTCGCCTCACAACAGGTAGCAGCATAAAGCAGATGCGGCTGAAGTTCTTCCGGGCGACAGCTAACATCAATCGAGCAAGCGGTCTTCCCACAGCTATGGTCCTCTGGCAGTCTGAAAGCTTTGCGCACAAGCCGCTTGCTAAGCGCCTTCCTTTGCCTTTAGGCAGTGCTCGTGCACAACAAGCCTCGGGCGTGAATATTCACTACCCCGCACACACGTTTCGCTGTGCCCGTTGCCAAGCGCTCTGGAAGCGCTGTTTATGACGCAAGCGGAACGCCTCTTGCGCTTCCATTCTCAGAGCTCCTGAGTTAAGCAATCTGCGACCCTTGGTGCGAATGCCAGAGGAAAACATTTCCACTGAGTCTGGCAGGGAGAAACTGTACCTGGAGAACACTTTTGTCTGCAGCTTGCCCCTGCACCTTACATACCCATGGATTTTCAGCACATTCAAATGCATGCCAGGCTCTTCCTAACGCAAGCTGAAAGCTGCTGTCAGAAGGCTTCGCTCCTTGTCAGATCGAAGCAGCAGCACGCACCTTCGAGTTTGGCAGGAACTAAAGAGCCTCAGACGAGCGTGGTCTAGCAACAAGGGGATAGGAAAATGCATTTGCTTCATGTGCCCTTGTCGTCGCCTAACTACATGTAGCAGCATAAAGCAGATGCGGCTGAAGTTCTTCCGGGCGACAGCTAACATCAATCGAGCAGGTGGTCTTCCCACAGCTATGGTCCTCTGGCAGTCTGAAAGCTTTGCGCATAAGCCGCTTGCTAAGCGCCTTCCTTTGCCTTTAGGCAGTGCTCGTGCACGACAAGCCTGGGGCGTGAATGCTCACTACCCCGCACACACGTTTCCTTGTGCCCGTTGCCAAGCGCTCTGGAAGCACTATTTATGACGCAAGCGGAACGCCTCTTGTGCTTCCATTCTCAGAGCTCCTGAGTTAAGCACTCTGCGATCGTAGGCGCGAATGCCAGAGGAAAACATTTCCACTGCGTCTGGCAGGGAGAAACTGTACCTGGAGAACACTTTTGTCTGCAGCTTGCACCTGCACCTTACATACCCATGGATTTTCAGCACATTCAAATGCATGCCAGGCTCTTCCTTATGCAAGCTGAAAGCTGCTGTCAGAAGGCTTGGCTCCTTGTCAGATCGAAGCAGCAGCACGCACCTTCGAGTTTGGCAGGAACTAAAGAGCCGCAGAAGAGCATGGTCTAGCAACAAGGGGATAGGAAAATGCATTTCCTTCATGTGCCCTTGTCGTCGCCTCACAGCAGGTAGCAGCATAAAGCAGATGCGGCTGAAGTTCTTCCGGGCGACAGCTAACATCAATCGAGCAAGCGGTCTTCCCACAGCTATGGTCCTCTGGCAGTCTGAAAGCTTTGCGCACAAGCCGCTTGCTAAGCACCTTCATTTGCCTTTAGGCAGTGCTCATGCTTTACCAGCCTGGGGCGAGAATGGTCACTACCGCGCACACACGTTTCGCTGTGCCCGTTGCCAAGCGCTCTGGAAGCGCTGTTTATGACGCAAGCGGAACGCCTCTTGCGCTTCCATTCTCAGAGCTCCTGAGTTAAGCAATCTGCGACCCTTGGTGCGAATGCCAGAGGAAAACATTTCCACTGTGTCTGGCAGGGAGAAACTGTACCTGGAGAACACTTTTGTCTGCAGCTTGCACCTGCACCTTACATACCCATGGATTTTCAGCACATTCAAATGCATGCCAGGCTCTTCCTTATGCAAGCTGAAAGCTGCTGTCAGAAGGCTTGGCTCCTTGTCAGATCGAAGCAGCAGCACGCACCTTCGAGTTTGGCAGGAACTAAAGAGCCGCAGAAGAGCATGGTCTAGCAACAAGGGGATAGGAAAATGCATTTGCTTCATGTGCCCTTGTCGTCGCCTCACAACAGGTAGCAGCATAAAGCAGATGCGGCTGAAGTTCTTCCGGGCGACAGCTAACATCAATCGAGCAAGTGGTCTTCCCACAGCTATGGTCCTCTGGCAGTCTGAAAGCTTTGGGCACAAGCCGCTTGCTAAGCGCCTTCCTTTGCCTTTAGGCAGTGCTCGTGCAAAACAAGCCTGGGGCGTGAATGCTCACTACCCCGCACACACATTTCGCTGTGCCCGTTGCCAAGCGCTCTGGAAGCACTGTTTATGACGCAAGCGGAACGCCTCTTGCGCTTCCATTCTCAGAGCTCCTGAGTAAAGCACTCTGCGACCCTTGGTGCGAATGCCAGAGGAAAACATTTCCACTGAGTCTGGCAGGGAGAAACTGTACCTGGAGAACACTTTTGTCTGCAGCTTGCACCTGCACCTTACATACCCATGGATTTTCAGCACATTCAAATGCATGCCAGGCTCTTCCTAACGCAAGCTGAAAGCTGCTGTCAGAAGGCTTCGCTCCTTGTCAGAATGAAGCAGCAGCACGCACCTTCGAGTTTGGCAGGAACTAAAGAGCCGCAGAAGAGCATGGTCTAGCAACAAGGGGATAGGAAAATGCATTTGCTTCATGTGCCCTTGTCGTCGCCTCACAACAGGTAGCAGCATAAAGCAGATGCGGCTGAAGTTCTTCCGGGCGACAGCTAACATCAATCGAGCAAGCGGTCTTCCCACAGCTATGGTCCTCTGGCAGTCTGAAAGCTTTGCGCACAAGCCGCTTGCTAAGCGCCTTCCTTTGCCTTTAGGCAGTGCTCGTGCACAACAAGCCTCGGGCGTGAATATTCACTACCCCGCACACACGTTTCGCTGTGCCCGTTGCCAAGCGCTCTGGAAGCGCTGTTTATGACGCAAGCGGAACGCCTCTTGCGCTTCCATTCTCAGAGCTCCTGAGTTAAGCAATCTGCGACCCTTGGTGCGAATGCCAGAGGAAAACATTTCCACTGAGTCTGGCAGGGAGAAACTGTACCTGGAGAACACTTTTGTCTGCAGCTTGCCCCTGCACCTTACATACCCATGGATTTTCAGCACATTCAAATGCATGCCAGGCTCTTCCTAACGCAAGCTGAAAGCTGCTGTCAGAAGGCTTCGCTCCTTGTCAGATGGAAGCAGCAGCACGCACCTTCGAGTTTGGCAGGAACTAAAGAGCCTCAGACGAGCGTGGTCTAGCAACAAGGGGATAGGAAAATGCATTTGCTTCATGTGCCCTTGTCGTCGCCTAACTACATGTAGCAGCATAAAGCAGATGCGGCCGAAGTTCTTCCGGGCGACAGCTAACATCAATCGAGCAGGTGGTCTTCCCACAGCTATGGTCCTCTGGCAGTCTGAAAGCTTTGCGCACAAGCCGCTTGCTAAGCGCCTTCCTTTGCCTTTAGGCAGTGCTCGTGCACGACAAGCCTGGGGCGTGAATGCTCACTACCCCGCACACACGTTTCGTTGTGCCCGTTGCCAAGCGCTCTGGAAGCACTATTTATGACGCAAGCGGAACGCCTCTTGTGCTTCCATTCTCAGAGCTCCTGAGTTAAGCACTCTGCGACCGTAGGCGCGAATGCCAGAGGAAAACATTTCCACTGCGTCTGGCAGGGAGAAACTGTACCTGGAGAACACTTTTGTCTGCAGCTTGCACCTGCACCTTACATACCCATGGATTTTCAGCACATTCAAATGCATGCCAGGCTCTTCCTTATGCAAGCAGAAAGCTGCTGTCAGAAGGCTTGGCTCCTTGTCAGATCGAAGCAGCAGCACGCACCTTCGAGTTTGGCAGGAACTAAAGAGCCGCAGAAGAGCATGGTCTAGCAACAAGGGGATAGGAAAATGCATTTCCTTCATGTGCCCTTGTCGTCGCCTCACAGCAGGTAGCAGCATAAAGCAGATGCGGCTGAAGTTCTTCCGGGCGACAGCTAACATCAATCGAGCAAGCGGTCTTCCCACAGCTATGGTCCTCTGGCAGTCTGAAAGCTTTGCGCACAAGCCGCTTGCTAAGCGCCTTCCTTTGCCTTTAGGCAGTGCTCGTGCACAACAAGCCTCGGGCGTGAATATTCACTACCCCGCACACACGTTTCGCTGTGCCCGTTGCCAAGCGCTCTGGAAGCGCTGTTTATGACGCAAGCGGAACGCCTCTTGCGCTTCCATTCTCAGAGCTCCTGAGTTAAGCAATCTGCGACCCTTGGTGCGAATGCCAGAGGAAAACATTTCCACTGAGTCTGGCAGGGAGAAACTGTACCTGGAGAACACTTTTGTCTGCAGCTTGCCCCTGCACCTTACATACCCATGGAATTTCAGCACATTCAAATGCATGCCAGGCTCTTCCTTACCCAAGCTGAAAGCTGCTGTCCGAAGGCTTGGCTCCTTGTCAGATGGAAGCAGCAGCACGCACCTTTAAGTTTGGCAAGTACTAAAGAGCCTCAGACGAGCGTGGTCTAGCAACAAGGGGATAGGAAAATGCATTTGCTTCATGTGCCCTTGTCGTCGCCTAACAACAGGTAGCAGCATAAAGCAGATGCGGCTGAAGTTCTTCCGGGCGACAGCTAACATCAATCGAGCAAGTGGTCTTCCCACAGCTATGGTCCTCTGGCAGTCTGAAAGCTTTGGGCACAAGCCGCTTGCTAAGCGCCTTCCTTTGCCTTTAGGCAGTGCTCGTGCAAAACAAGCCTGGGGCGTGAATGCTCACTACCCCGCACACACATTTCGCTGTGCCCGTTGCCAAGCGCTCTGGAAGCACTGTTTATGACGCAAGCGGAACGCCTCTTGCGCTTCCATTCTCAGAGCTCCTGAGTAAAGCACTCTGCGACCCTTGGTGCGAATGCCAGAGGAAAACATTTCCACTGAGTCTGGCAGGGAGAAACTGTACCTGGAGAACACTTTTGTCTGCAGCTTGCACCTGCACCTTACATACCCATGGATTTTCAGCACATTCAAATGCATGCCAGGCTCTTCCTAACGCAAGCTGAAAGCTGCTGTCAGAAGGCTTCGCTCCTTGTCAGATCGAAGCAGCAGCACGCACCTTCGAGTTTGGCAGGAACTAAAGAGCCGCAGAAGAGCATGGTCTAGCAACAAGGGGATAGGAAAATGCATTTGCTTCATGTGCCCTTGTCGTCGCCTCACAACAGGTAGCAGCATAAAGCAGATGCGGCTGAAGTTCTTCCGGGCGACAGCTAACATCAATCGAGCAAGCGGTCTTCCCACAGCTATGGTCCTCTGGCAGTCTGAAAGCTTTGCGCACAAGCCGCTTGCTAAGCGCCTTCCTTTGCCTTTAGGCAGTGCTCGTGCACAACAAGCCTCGGGCGTGAATATTCACTACCCCGCACACACGTTTCGCTGTGCCCGTTGCCAAGCGCTCTGGAAGCGCTGTTTATGACGCAAGCGGAACGCCTCTTGCGCTTCCATTCTCAGAGCTCCTGAGTTAAGCAATCTGCGACCCTTGGTGCGAATGCCAGAGGAAAACATTTCCACTGAGTCTGGCAGGGAGAAACTGTACCTGGAGAACACTTTTGTCTGCAGCTTGCCCCTGCACCTTACATACCCATGGATTTTCAGCACATTCAAATGCATGCCAGGCTCTTCCTAACGCAAGCTGAAAGCTGCTGTCAGAAGGCTTCGCTCCTTGTCAGATGGAAGCAGCAGCACGCACCTTCGAGTTTGGCAGGAACTAAAGAGCCTCAGACGAGCGTGGTCTAGCAACAAGGGGATAGGAAAATGCATTTGCTTCATGTGCCCTTGTCGTCGCCTAACTACATGTAGCAGCATAAAGCAGATGCGGCCGAAGTTCTTCCGGGCGACAGCTAACATCAATCGAGCAGGTGGTCTTCCCACAGCTATGGTCCTCTGGCAGTCTGAAAGCTTTGCGCACAAGCCGCTTGCTAAGCGCCTTCCTTTGCCTTTAGGCAGTGCTCGTGCACGACAAGCCTGGGGCGTGAATGCTCACTACCCCGCACACACGTTTCCTTGTGCCCGTTGCCAAGCGCTCTGGAAGCACTATTTATGACGCAAGCGGAACGCCTCTTGTGCTTCCATTCTCAGAGCTCCTGAGTTAAGCACTCTGCGACCGTAGGCGCGAATGCCAGAGGAAAACATTTCCACTGCGTCTGGCAGGGAGAAACTGTACCTGGAGAACACTTTTGTCTGCAGCTTGCACCTGCACCTTACATACCCATGGATTTTCAGCACATTCAAATGCATGCCAGGCTCTTCCTTATGCAAGCTGAAAGCTGCTGTCAGAAGGCTTGGCTCCTTGTCAGATCGAAGCAGCAGCACGCACCTTCGAGTTTGGCAGGAACTAAAGAGCCGCAGAAGAGCATGGTCTAGCAACAAGGGGATAGGAAAATGCATTTCCTTCATGTGCCCTTGTCGTCGCCTCACAGCAGGTAGCAGCATAAAGCAGATGCGGCTGAAGTTCTTCCGGGCGACAGCTAACATCAATCGAGCAAGCGGTCTTCCCACAGCTATGGTCCTCTGGCAGTCTGAAAGCTTTGCGCACAAGCCGCTTGCTAAGCACCTTCATTTGCCTTTAGGCAGTGCTCATGCTTTACCAGCCTGGGGCGAGAATGGTCACTACCGCGCACACACGTTTCGCTGTGCCCGTTGCCAAGCGCTCTGGAAGCGCTGTTTATGACGCAAGCGGAACGCCTCTTGCGCTTCCATTCTCAGAGCTCCTGAGTTAAGCAATCTGCGACCCTTGGTGCGAATGCCAGAGGAAAACATTTCCACTGTGTCTGGCAGGGAGAAACTGTACCTGGAGAACACTTTTGTCTGCAGCTTGCACCTGCACCTTACATACCCATGGATTTTCAGCACATTCAAATGCATGCCAGGCTCTTCCTTATGCAAGCTGAAAGCTGCTGTCAGAAGGCTTGGCTCCTTGTCAGATCGAAGCAGCAGCACGCACCTTCGAGTTTGGCAGGAACTAAAGAGCCGCAGAAGAGCATGGTCTAGCAACAAGGGGATAGGAAAATGCATTTGCTTCATGTGCCCTTGTCGTCGCCTCACAACAGGTAGCAGCATAAAGCAGATGCGGCTGAAGTTCTTCCGGGCGACAGCTAACATCAATCGAGCAAGCGGTCTTCCCACAGCTATGGTCCTCTGGCAGTCTGAAAGCTTTGCGCACAAGCCGCTTGCTAAGCGCCTTCCTTTGCCTTTAGGCAGTGCTCGTGCACAACAAGCCTTGGGCGTGAATATTCAGTACCCCGCACACACGTTTCGCTGTGCCCGTTGCCAAGAGCTCTGGAAGCGCTGTTTATGACGCAAGCGGAACGCCTCTTGCGCTTCCATTCTCAGAGCTCCTGAGTTAAGCAATCTGCGACCCTTGGTGCGAATGCCAGAGGAAAACATTTCTACTGAGTCTAGCAGGGAGAAACTGTACCTGGAGAACACTTTTGTCTGCAGCTTGCGCCTGCACCTTACATACCCATGGAATTTCAGCACATTCAAATGCATGCCAGGCTCTTCCTTACCCAAGCTGAAAGCTGCTGTCCGAAGGCTTGGCTCCTTGTCAGATGGAAGCAGCAGCACGCACCTTTAAGTTTGGCAAGTACTAAAGAGCCTCAGACGAGCGTGGTCTAGCAACAAGGGGATAGGAAAATGCATTTGCTTCATGTGCCCTTGTCGTCGCCTAACAACAGGTAGCAGCATAAAGCAGATGCGGCTGAAGTTCTTCCGGGCGACAGCTAACATCAATCGAGCAAGTGGTCTTCCCACAGCTATGGTCCTCTGGCAGTCTGAAAGCTTTGGGCACAAGCCGCTTGCTAAGCGCCTTCCTTTGCCTTTAGGCAGTGCTCGTGCAAAACAAGCCTGGGGCGTGAATGCTCACTACCCCGCACACACATTTCGCTGTGCCCGTTGCCAAGCGCTCTGGAAGCACTGTTTATGACGCAAGCGGAACGCCTCTTGCGCTTCCATTCTCAGAGCTCCTGAGTAAAGCACTCTGCGACCCTTGGTGCGAATGCCAGAGGAAAACATTTCCACTGAGTCTGGCAGGGAGAAACTGTACCTGGAGAACACTTTTGTCTGCAGCTTGCACCTGCACCTTACATACCCATGGATTTTCAGCACATTCAAATGCATGCCAGGCTCTTCCTAACGCAAGCTGAAAGCTGCTGTCAGAAGGCTTGGCTCCTTGTCAGATCGAAGCAGCAGCACGCACCTTCGAGTTTGGCAGGAACTAAAGAGCCGCAGAAGAGCATGGTCTAGCAACAAGGGGATAGGAAAATGCATTTGCTTCATGTGCCCTTGTCGTCGCCTCACAACAGGTAGCAGCATAAAGCAGATGCGGCTGAAGTTCTTCCGGGCGACAGCTAACATCAATCGAGCAAGCGGTCTTCCCACAGCTATGGTCCTCTGGCAGTCTGAAAGCTTTGCGCACAAGCCGCTTGCTAAGCGCCTTCCTTTGCCTTTAGGCAGTGCTCGTGCACAACAAGCCTCGGGCGTGAATATTCACTACCCCGCACACACGTTTCGCTGTGCCCGTTGCCAAGCGCTCTGGAAGCGCTGTTTATGACGCAAGCGGAACGCCTCTTGCGCTTCCATTCTCAGAGCTCCTGAGTTAAGCAATCTGCGACCCTTGGTGCGAATGCCAGAGGAAAACATTTCCACTGAGTCTGGCAGGGAGAAACTGTACCTGGAGAACACTTTTGTCTGCAGCTTGCCCCTGCACCTTACATACCCATGGATTTTCAGCACATTCAAATGCATGCCAGGCTCTTCCTAACGCAAGCTGAAAGCTGCTGTCAGAAGGCTTCGCTCCTTGTCAGATCGAAGCAGCAGCACGCACCTTCGAGTTTGGCAGGAACTAAAGAGCCTCAGACGAGCGTGGTCTAGCAACAAGGGGATAGGAAAATGCATTTGCTTCATGTGCCCTTGTCGTCGCCTAACTACATGTAGCAGCATAAAGCAGATGCGGCTGAAGTTCTTCCGGGCGACAGCTAACATCAATCGAGCAGGTGGTCTTCCCACAGCTATGGTCCTCTGGCAGTCTGAAAGCTTTGCGCATAAGCCGCTTGCTAAGCGCCTTCCTTTGCCTTTAGGCAGTGCTCGTGCACGACAAGCCTGGGGCGTGAATGCTCACTACCCCGCACACACGTTTCGTTGTGCCCGTTGCCAAGCGCTCTGGAAGCACTATTTATGACGCAAGCGGAACGCCTCTTGTGCTTCCATTCTCAGAGCTCCTGAGTTAAGCACTCTGCGACCGTAGGCGCGAATGCCAGAGGAAAACATTTCCACTGCGTCTGGCAGGGAGAAAGTGTACCTGGAGAACACTTTTGTCTGCAGCTTGCACCTGCACCTTACATACCCATGGATTTTCAGCACATTCAAATGCATGCCAGGCTCTTCCTTATGCAAGCAGAAAGCTGCTGTCAGAAGGCTTGGCTCCTTGTCAGATCGAAGCAGCAGCACGCACCTTCGAGTTTGGCAGGAACTAAAGAGCCGCAGAAGAGCATGGTCTAGCAACAAGGGGATAGGAAAATGCATTTCCTTCATGTGCCCTTGTCGTCGCCTCACAGCAGGTAGCAGCATAAAGCAGATGCGGCTGAAGTTCTTCCGGGCGACAGCTAACATCAATCGAGCAAGCGGTCTTCCCACAGCTATGGTCCTCTGGCAGTCTGAAAGCTTTGCGCACAAGCCGCTTGCTAAGCACCTTCATTTGCCTTTAGGCAGTGCTCATGCTTTACCAGCCTGGGGCGAGAATGGTCACTACCGCGCACACACGTTTCGCTGTGCCCGTTGCCAAGCGCTCTGGAAGCGCTGTTTATGACGCAAGCGGAACGCCTCTTGCGCTTCCATTCTCAGAGCTCCTGAGTTAAGCAATCTGCGACCCTTGGTGCGAATGCCAGAGGAAAACATTTCCACTGTGTCTGGCAGGGAGAAACTGTACCTGGAGAACACTTTTGTCTGCAGCTTGCACCTGCACCTTACATACCCATGGATTTTCAGCACATTCAAATGCATGCCAGGCTCTTCCTTATGCAAGCTGAAAGCTGCTGTCAGAAGGCTTGGCTCCTTGTCAGATCGAAGCAGCAGCACGCACCTTCGAGTTTGGCAGGAACTAAAGAGCCGCAGAAGAGCATGGTCTAGCAACAAGAGGATAGGAAAATGCATTTGCTTCATGTGCCCTTGTCGTCGCCTCACAACAGGTAGCAGCATAAAGCAGATGCGGCTGAAGTTCTTCCGGGCGACAGCTAACATCAATCGAGCAAGCGGTCTTCCCACAGCTATGGTCCTCTGGCAGTCTGAAAGCTTTGCGCACAAGCCGCTTGCTAAGCGCCTTCCTTTGCCTTTAGGCAGTGCTCGTGCACAACAAGCCTTGGGCGTGAATATTCAGTACCCCGCACACACGTTTCGCTGTGCCCGTTGCCAAGAGCTCTGGAAGCGCTGTTTATGACGCAAGCGGAACGCCTCTTGCGCTTCCATTCTCAGAGCTCCTGAGTTAAGCAATCTGCGACCCTTGGTGCGAATGCCAGAGGAAAACATTTCTACTGAGTCTAGCAGGGAGAAACTGTACCTGGAGAACACTTTTGTCTGCAGCTTGCGCCTGCACCTTACATACCCATGGAATTTCAGCACATTCAAATGCATGCCAGGCTCTTCCTTACCCAAGCTGAAAGCTGCTGTCCGAAGGCTTGGCTCCTTGTCAGATGGAAGCAGCAGCACGCACCTTTAAGTTTGGCAAGTACTAAAGAGCCTCAGACGAGCGTGGTCTAGCAACAAGGGGATAGGAAAATGCATTTGCTTCATGTGCCCTTGTCGTCGCCTAACAACATGTAGCAGCATAAAGCAGATGCGGCTGAAGTTCTTCCGGGCGACAGCTAACATCAATCGAGCAAGTGGTCTTCCCACAGCTATGGTCCTCTGGCAGTCTGAAAGCTTTGCGCACAAGCCGCTTGCTAAGCGCCTTCCTTTGCCTTTAGGCAGTGCTCGTGCACGACAAGCCTGGGGCGTGAATGCTCACTACCTCGCACACACGTTTCGTTGTGCCCGTTGCCAAGCGCTCTGGAAGCACTGTTTATGACGCAAGCGGAACGCCTCTTGTGCTTCCATTCTCAGAGCTCCTGAGTTAAGCACTCTGCGACCGTAGGCGCGAATGCCAGAGGAAAACATTACCACTGCGTCTGGCAGGGAGAAACTGTACCTGGAGAACACTTTTGTCTGCAGCTTGCACCTGCACCTTACATACCCATGGATTTTCAGCACATTCAAATGCATGCCAGGCTCTTCCTAACGCAAGCTGAAAGCTGCTGTCAGAAGGCTTGGCTCCTTGTCAGATCGAAGCAGCAGCACGCACCTTCGAGTTTGGCAGGAACTAAAGAGCCGCAGAAGAGCATGGTCTAGCAACAAGGGGATAGGAAAATGCATTTGCTTCATGTGCCCTTGTCGTCGCCTCACAACAGGTAGCAGCATAAAGCAGATGCGGCTGAAGTTCTTCCGGGCGACAGCTAACATCAATCGAGCAAGTGGTCTTCCCACAGCTATGGTCCTCTGGCAGTCTGAAAGCTTTGGGCACAAGCCGCTTGCTAAGCGCCTTCCTTTGCCTTTAGGCAGTGCTCGTGCAAAACAAGCCTGGGGCGTGAATATTCACTACCCCGCACACACATTTCGCTGTGCCCGTTGCCAAGAGCTCTGGAAGCGCTGTTTATGACGCAAGCGGAACGCCTCTTGCGCTTCCATTCTCAGAGCTCCTGAGTTAAGCAATCTGCGACCCTTGGTGCGAATGCCAGAGGAAAACATTTCCATTGAGTCTGGCAGGGAGAAACTGTACCTGGAGAACACTTTTGTCTGCAGCTTGCCCCTGCACCTTACATACCCATGGATTTTCAGCACATTCAAATGCATGCCAGGCTCTTCCTAACGCAAGCTGAAAGCTGCTGTCAGAAGGCTTCGCTCCTTGTCAGATCGAAGCAGCAGCACGCACCTTCGAGTTTGGCAGGAACTAAAGAGCCGCAGACGAGCGTGGTCTAGCAACAAGGGGATAGGAGAATGCATTTGCTTCATGTGCCCTTGTTGTCGCCTAACTACATGTAGCAGCATAAAGCAGATGCGGCTGAAGTTCTTCCGGGCGACAGCTAACATCAATCGAGCAGGTGGTCTTCCCACAGCTATGGTCCTCTGGCAGTCTGAAAGCTTTGCGCATAAGCCGCTTGCTAAGCGCCTTCCTTTGCCTTTAGGCAGTGCTCGTGCACGACAAGCTTGGGGCGTGAATGCTCACTACCCCGCACACACGTTTCGTTGTGCCCGTTGCCAAGCGCTCTGGAAGCACTGTTTATGACGCAAGCGGAACGCCTCTTGTGCTTCCATTCTCAGAGCTCCTGAGTTAAGCACTCTGCGACCGTAGGCGCGAATGCCAGAGGAAAACATTTCCACTGCGTCTGGCAGGGAGAAAGTGTACCTGGAGAACACTTTTGTCTGCAGCTTGCACCTGCACCTTACATACCCATGGATTTTCAGCACATTCAAATGCATGCCAGGCTCTTCCTTATGCAAGCAGAAAGCTGCTGTCAGAAGGCTTGGCTCCTTGTCAGATCGAAGCAGCAGCACGCACCTTCGAGTTTGGCAGGAACTAAAGAGCCGCAGAAGAGCATGGTCTAGCAACAAGGGGATAGGAAAATGCATTTCCTTCATGTGCCCTTGTCGTCGCCTCACAGCAGGTAGCAGCATAAAGCAGATGCGGCTGAAGTTCTTCCGGGCGACAGCTAACATCAATCGAGCAAGCGGTCTTCCCACAGCTATGGTCCTCTGGCAGTCTGAAAGCTTTGCGCACAAGCCGCTTGCTAAGCACCTTCATTTGCCTTTAGGCAGTGCTCATGCTTTACCAGCCTGGGGCGAGAATGGTCACTACCGCGCACACACGTTTCGCTGTGCCCGTTGCCAAGCGCTCTGGAAGCGCTGTTTATGACGCAAGCGGAACGCCTCTTGCGCTTCCATTCTCAGAGCTCCTGAGTTAAGCAATCTGCGACCCTTGGTGCGAATGCCAGAGGAAAACATTTCCACTGTGTCTGGCAGGGAGAAACTGTACCTGGAGAACACTTTTGTCTGCAGCTTGCACCTGCACCTTACATACCCATGGATTTTCAGCACATTCAAATGCATGCCAGGCTCTTCCTTATGCAAGCTGAAAGCTGCTGTCAGAAGGCTTGGCTCCTTGTCAGATCGAAGCAGCAGCACGCACCTTCGAGTTTGGCAGGAACTAAAGAGCCGCAGAAGAGCATGGTCTAGCAACAAGAGGATAGGAAAATGCATTTGCTTCATGTGCCCTTGTCGTCGCCTCACAACAGGTAGCAGCATAAAGCAGATGCGGCTGAAGTTCTTCCGGGCGACAGCTAACATCAATCGAGCAAGCGGTCTTCCCACAGCTATGGTCCTCTGGCAGTCTGAAAGCTTTGCGCACAAGCCGCTTGCTAAGCGCCTTCCTTTGCCTTTAGGCAGTGCTCGTGCACGACAAGCCTGGGGCGTGAATGCTCACTACCTCGCACACACGTTTCGTTGTGCCCGTTGCCAAGCGCTCTGGAAGCACTGTTTATGACGCAAGCGGAACGCCTCTTGTGCTTCCATTCTCAGAGCTCCTGAGTTAAGCACTCTGCGACCGTAGGCGCGAATGCCAGAGGAAAACATTACCACTGCGTCTGGCAGGGAGAAACTGTACCTGGAGAACACTTTTGTCTGCAGCTTGCACCTGCACCTTACATACCCATGGATTTTCAGCACATTCAAATGCATGCCAGGCTCTTCCTAACGCAAGCTGAAAGCTGCTGTCAGAAGGCTTGGCTCCTTGTCAGATCGAAGCAGCAGCACGCACCTTCGAGTTTGGCAGGAACTAAAGAGCCGCAGAAGAGCATGGTCTAGCAAGAAGGGGATAGGAAAATGCATTTGCTTCATGTGCCCTTGTCGTCGCCTCACAACAGGTAGCAGCATAAAGCAGATGCGGCTGAAGTTCTTCCGGGCGATAGCTAACATCAATCGAGCAAGTGGTCTTCCCACAGCTATGGTCCTCTGGCAGTCTGAAAGCTTTGGGCACAAGCCGCTTGCTAAGCGCCTTCCTTTGCCTTTAGGCAGTGCTCGTGCAAAACAAGCCTGGGGCGTGAATGCTCACTACCCCGCACACACATTTCGCTGTGCCCGTTGCCAAGCGCTCTGGAAGCACTGTTTATGACGCAAGCGGAACGCCTCTTGCGCTTCCATTCTCAGAGCTCCTGAGTAAAGCACTCTGCGACCCTTGGTGCGAATGCCAGAGGAAAACATTTCCACTGAGTCTGGCAGGGAGAAACTGTACCTGGAGAACACTTTTGTCTGCAGCTTGCACCTGCACCTTACATACCCATGGATTTTCAGCACATTCAAATGCATGCCAGGCTCTTCCTTATGCAAGCTGAAAGCTGCTGTCAGAAGGCTTGGCTCCTTGTCAGATCGAAGCAGCAGCACGCACCTTTGAGTTTGGCAGGAACTAAAGAGCCGCAGAAGAGCATGGTCTAGCAACAAGGGGATAGGAAAATGCATTTCCTTCATGTGCCCTTGTCGTCGCCTCACAGCAGGTAGCAGCATAAAGCAGATGCGGCTGAAGTTCTTCCGGGCGACAGCTAACATCAATCGAGCAAGCGGTCTTCCCACAGCTATGGTCCTCTGGCAGTCTGAAAGCTTTGCGCACAAGCCGCTTGCTAAGCGCCTTCCTTTGCCTTTAGGCAGTGCTCGTGCACAACAAGCCTCGGGCGTGAATATTCACTACACCGCACACACGTTTCGCTGTGCCCGTTGCCAAGAGCTCTGGAAGCGCTGTTTATGATGCAAGCGGAACGCCTCTTGCGCTTCCATTCTCAGAGCTCCTGAGTTAAGCAATCTGCGACCCTTGGTGCGAATGCCAGAGGAAAACATTTCCATTGAGTCTGGCAGGGAGAAACTGTACCTGGAGAACACTTTTGTCTGCAGCTTGCCCCTGCACCTTACATACCCATGGATTTTCAGCACATTCAAATGCATGCCAGGCTCTTCCTAACGCAAGCTGAAAGCTGCTGTCAGAAGGCTTGGCTCCTTGTCAGATGGAAGCAGCAGCACGCACCTTCGAGTTTGGCAGGAACTAAAGAGCCGCAGACGAGCGTGGTCTAGCAACAAGGGGATAGGAGAATGCATTTGCTTCATGTGCCCTTGTCGTCGCCTAACTACATGTAGCAGCATAAAGCAGATGCGGCTGAAGTTCTTCCGGGCGACAGCTAACATCAATCGAGCAGGTGGTCTTCCCACAGCTATGGTCCTCTGGCAGTCTGAAAGCTTTGCGCATAAGCCGCTTGCTAAGCGCCTTCCTTTGCCTTTAGGCAGTGCTCGTGCACGACAAGCCTGGGGCGTGAATGCTCACTACCCCGCACACACGTTTCGTTGTGCCCGTTGCCAAGCGCTCTGGAAGCACTGTTTATGACGCAAGCGGAACGCCTCTTGTGCTTCCATTCTCAGAGCTCCTGAGTTAAGCACTCTGCGACCGTAGGCGCGAATGCCAGAGGAAAACATTTCCACTGCGTCTGGCAGGGAGAAAGTGTACCTGGAGAACACTTTTGTCTGCAGCTTGCACCTGCACCTTACATACCCATGGATTTTCAGCACATTCAAATGCATGCCAGGCTCTTCCTTATGCAAGCAGAAAGCTGCTGTCAGAAGGCTTGGCTCCTTGTCAGATCGAAGCAGCAGCACGCACCTTCGAGTTTGGCAGGAACTAAAGAGCCGCAGAAGAGCATGGTCTAGCAACAAGGGGATAGGAAAATGCATTTCCTTCATGTGCCCTTGTCGTCGCCTCACAGCAGGTAGCAGCATAAAGCAGATGCGGCTGAAGTTCTTCCGGGCGACAGCTAACATCAATCGAGCAAGCGGTCTTCCCACAGCTATGGTCCTCTGGCAGTCTGAAAGCTTTGCGCACAAGCCGCTTGCTAAGCACCTTCATTTGCCTTTAGGCAGTGCTCATGCTTTACCAGCCTGGGGCGAGAATGGTCACTACCGCGCACACACGTTTCGCTGTGCCCGTTGCCAAGCGCTCTGGAAGCGCTGTTTATGACGCAAGCGGAACGCCTCTTGCGCTTCCATTCTCAGAGCTCCTGAGTTAAGCAATCTGCGACCCTTGGTGCGAATGCCAGAGGAAAACATTTCCACTGTGTCTGGCAGGGAGAAACTGTACCTGGAGAACACTTTTGTCTGCAGCTTGCACCTGCACCTTACATACCCATGGATTTTCAGCACATTCAAATGCATGCCAGGCTCTTCCTTATGCAAGCTGAAAGCTGCTGTCAGAAGGCTTGGCTCCTTGTCAGATCGAAGCAGCAGCACGCACCTTCGAGTTTGGCAGGAACTAAAGAGCCGCAGAAGAGCATGGTCTAGCAACAAGGGGATAGGAAAATGCATTTGCTTCATGTGCCCTTGTCGTCGCCTCACAACAGGTAGCAGCATAAAGCAGATGCGGCTGAAGTTCTTCCGGGCGACAGCTAACATCAATCGAGCAAGCGGTCTTCCCACAGCTATGGTCCTCTGGCAGTCTGAAAGCTTTGCGCACAAGCCGCTTGCTAAGCGCCTTCCTTTGCCTTTAGGCAGTGCTCGTGCACAACAAGCCTTGGGCGTGAATATTCAGTACCCCGCACACACGTTTCGCTGTGCCCGTTGCCAAGAGCTCTGGAAGCGCTGTTTATGACGCAAGCGGAACGCCTCTTGCGCTTCCATTCTCAGAGCTCCTGAGTTAAGCAATCTGCGACCCTTGGTGCGAATGCCAGAGGAAAACATTTCTACTGAGTCTAGCAGGGAGAAACTGTACCTGGAGAACACTTTTGTCTGCAGCTTGCGCCTGCACCTTACATACCCATGGAATTTCAGCACATTCAAATGCATGCCAGGCTCTTCCTTACCCAAGCTGAAAGCTGCTGTCCGAAGGCTTGGCTCCTTGTCAGATGGAAGCAGCAGCACGCACCTTTAAGTTTGGCAAGTACTAAAGAGCCTCAGACGAGCGTGGTCTAGCAACAAGGGGATAGGAAAATGCATTTGCTTCATGTGCCCTTGTCGTCGCCTAACAACATGTAGCAGCATAAAGCAGATGCGGCTGAAGTTCTTCCGGGCGACAGCTAACATCAATCGAGCAAGTGGTCTTCCCACAGCTATGGTCCTCTGGCAGTCTGAAAGCTTTGCGCACAAGCCGCTTGCTAAGCGCCTTCCTTTGCCTTTAGGCAGTGCTCGTGCACGACAAGCCTGGGGCGTGAATGCTCACTACCTCGCACACACGTTTCGTTGTGCCCGTTGCCAAGCGCTCTGGAAGCACTGTTTATGACGCAAGCGGAACGCCTCTTGTGCTTCCATTCTCAGAGCTCCTGAGTTAAGCACTCTGCGACCGTAGGCGCGAATGCCAGAGGAAAACATTACCACTGCGTCTGGCAGGGAGAAACTGTACCTGGAGAACACTTTTGTCTGCAGCTTGCACCTGCACCTTACATACCCATGGATTTTCAGCACATTCAAATGCATGCCAGGCTCTTCCTAACGCAAGCTGAAAGCTGCTGTCAGAAGGCTTGGCTCCTTGTCAGATCGAAGCAGCAGCACGCACCTTCGAGTTTGGCAGGAACTAAAGAGCCGCAGAAGAGCATGGTCTAGCAACAAGGGGATAGGAAAATGCATTTGCTTCATGTGCCCTTGTCGTCGCCTCACAACAGGTAGCAGCATAAAGCAGATGCGGCTGAAGTTCTTCCGGGCGACAGCTAACATCAATCGAGCAAGTGGTCTTCCCACAGCTATGGTCCTCTGGCAGTCTGAAAGCTTTGGGCACAAGCCGCTTGCTAAGCGCCTTCCTTTGCCTTTAGGCAGTGCTCGTGCAAAACAAGCCTGGGGCGTGAATGCTCACTACCCCGCACACACATTTCGCTGTGCCCGTTGCCAAGCGCTCTGGAAGCACTGTTTATGACGCAAGCGGAACGCCTCTTGCGCTTCCATTCTCAGAGCTCCTGAGTAAAGCACTCTGCGACCCTTGGTGCGAATGCCAGAGGAAAACATTTCCACTGAGTCTGGCAGGGAGAAACTGTACCTGGAGAACACTTTTGTCTGCAGCTTGCACCTGCACCTTACATACCCATGGATTTTCAGCACATTCAAATGCATGCCAGGCTCTTCCTTATGCAAGCTGAAAGCTGCTGTCAGAAGGCTTGGCTCCTTGTCAGATCGAAGCAGCAGCACGCACCTTTGAGTTTGGCAGGAACTAAAGAGTTGCAGAAGAGCATGGTCTAGCAACAAGGGGATAGGAAAATGCATTTCCTTCATGTGCCCTTGTCGTCGCCTCACAGCAGGTAGCAGCATAAAGCAGATGCGGCTGAAGTTCTTCCGGGCGACAGCTAACATCAATCGAGCAAGCGGTCTTCCCACAGCTATGGTCCTCTGGCAGTCTGAAAGCTTTGCGCACAAGCCGCTTGCTAAGCGCCTTCCTTTGCCTTTAGGCAGTGCTCGTGCACAACAAGCCTCGGGCGTGAATATTCACTACCCCGCACACACGTTTCGCTGTGCCCGTTGCCAAGAGCTCTGGAAGCACTGTTTATGACGCAAGCGGAACGCCTCTTGCGCTTCCATTCTCAGAGCTCCTGAGTTAAGCAATCTGCGACCCTTGGTGCGAATGCCAGAGGAAAACATTTCCATTGAGTCTGGCAGGGAGAAACTGTACCTGGAGAACACTTTTGTCTGCAGCTTGCCCCTGCACCTTACATACCCATGGATTTTCAGCACATTCAAATGCATGCCAGGCTCTTCCTAACGCAAGCTGAAAGCTGCTGTCAGAAGGCTTCGCTCCTTGTCAGATGGAAGCAGCAGCACGCACCTTCGAGTTTGGCAGGAACTAAAGAGCCGCAGACGAGCGTGGTCTAGCAACAAGGGGATAGGAGAATGCATTTGCTTCATGTGCCCTTGTCGTCGCCTAACTACATGTAACAGCATAAAGCAGATGCGGCTGAAGTTCTTCCGGGCGACAGCTAACATCAATCGAGCAGGTGGTCTTCCCACAGCTATGGTCCTCTGGCAGTCTGAAAGCTTTGCGCATAAGCCGCTTGCTAAGCGCCTTCCTTTGCCTTTAGGCAGTGCTCGTGCACGACAAGCCTGGGGCGTGAATGCTCACTACCCCGCACACACGTTTCGTTGTGCCCGTTGCCAAGCGCTCTGGAAGCACTGTTTATGACGCAAGCGGAACGCCTCTTGTGCTTCCATTCTCAGAGCTCCTGAGTTAAGCACTCTGCGACCGTAGGCGCGAATGCCAGAGGAAAACATTTCCACTGCGTCTGGCAGGGAGAAAGTGTACCTGGAGAACACTTTTGTCTGCAGCTTGCACCTGCACCTTACATACCCATGGATTTTCAGCACATTCAAATGCATGCCAGGCTCTTCCTTATGCAAGCAGAGAGCTGCTGTCAGAAGGCTTGGCTCCTTGTCAGATCGAAGCAGCAGCACGCACCTTCGAGTTTGGCAGGAACTAAAGAGCCGCAGAAGAGCATGGTCTAGCAACAAGGGGATAGGAAAATGCATTTCCTTCATGTGCCCTTGTCGTCGCCTCACAGCAGGTAGCAGCATAAAGCAGATGCGGCTGAAGTTCTTCCGGGCGACAGCTAACATCAATCGAGCAAGCGGTCTTCCCACAGCTATGGTCCTCTGGCAGTCTGAAAGCTTTGCGCACAAGCCGCTTGCTAAGCACCTTCCTTTGCCTTTAGGCAGTGCTCATGCTTTACCAGCCTGGGGCGAGAATGGTCACTACCGCGCACACACGTTTCGCTGTGCCCGTTGCCAAGCGCTCTGGAAGCGCTGTTTATGACGCAAGCGGAACGCCTCTTGTGCTTCCATTCTCAGAGCTCCTGAGTTAAGCAATCTGCGACCCTTGGTGCGAATGCCAGAGGAAAACATTTCCACTGTGTCTGGCAGGGAGAAACTGTACCTGGAGAACACTTTTGTCTGCAGCTTGCACCTGCACCTTACATACCCATGGATTTTCAGCACATTCAAATGCATGCCAGGCTCTTCCTTATGCAAGCTGAAAGCTGCTGTCAGAAGGCTTGGCTCCTTGTCAGATCGAAGCAGCAGCACGCACCTTCGAGTTTGGCAGGAACTAAAGAGCCGCAGAAGAGCATGGTCTAGCAAGAAGGGGATAGGAAAATGCATTTGCTTCATGTGCCCTTGTCGTCGCCTCACAACAGGTAGCAGCATAAAGCAGATGCGGCTGAAGTTCTTCCGGGCGACAGCTAACATCAATCGAGCAAGCGGTCTTCCCACAGCTATGGTCCTCTGGCAGTCTGAAAGCTTTGCGCACAAGCCGCTTGCTAAGCGCCTTCCTTTGCCTTTAGGCAGTGCTCGTGCACAACAAGCCTTGGGCGTGAATATTCAGTACCCCGCACACACGTTTCGCTGTGCCCGTTGCCAAGAGCTCTGGAAGCGCTGTTTATGACGCAAGCGGAACGCCTCTTGCGCTTCCATTCTCAGAGCTCCTGAGTTAAGCAATCTGCGACCCTTGGTGCGAATGCCAGAGGAAAACATTTCTACTGAGTCTAGCAGGGAGAAACTGTACCTGGAGAACACTTTTGTCTGCAGCTTGCGCCTGCACCTTACATACCCATGGAATTTCAGCACATTCAAATGCATGCCAGGCTCTTCCTTACCCAAGCTGAAAGCTGCTGTCCGAAGGCTTGGCTCCTTGTCAGATGGAAGCAGCAGCACGCACCTTTAAGTTTGGCAAGTACTAAAGAGCCTCAGACGAGCGTGGTCTAGCAACAAGGGGATAGGAAAATGCATTTGCTTCATGTGCCCTTGTCGTCGCCTAACAACATGTAGCAGCATAAAGCAGATGCGGCTGAAGTTCTTCCGGGCGACAGCTAACATCAATCGAGCAAGCGGTCTTCCCACAGCTATGGTCCTCTGGCAGTCTGAAAGCTTTGCGCACAAGCCGCTTGCTAAGCGCCTTCCTTTGCCTTTAGGCAGTGCTCGTGCACGACAAGCCTGGGGCGTGAATGCTCACTACCTCGCACACACATTTCGTTGTGCCCGTTGCCAAGCGCTCTGGAAGCACTGTTTATGACGCAAGCGGAACGCCTCTTGTGCTTCCATTCTCAGAGCTCCTGAGTTAAGCACTCTGCGACCGTAGGCGCGAATGCCAGAGGAAAACATTACCACTGCGTCTGGCAGGGAGAAACTGTACCTGGAGAACACTTTTGTCTGCAGCTTGCACCTGCACCTTACATACCCATGGATTTTCAGCACATTCAAATGCATGCCAGGCTCTTCCTAACGCAAGCTGAAAGCTGCTGTCAGAAGGCTTCGCTCCTTGTCAGATCGAAGCAGCAGCACGCACCTTCGAGTTTGGCAGGAACTAAAGAGCCGCAGAAGAGCATGGTCTAGCAACAAGGGGATAGGAAAATGCATTTGCTTCATGTGCCCTTGTCGTCGCCTCACAACAGGTAGCAGCATAAAGCAGATGCGGCTGAAGTTCTTCCGGGCGACAGCTAACATCAATCGAGCAAGTGGTCTTCCCACAGCTATGGTCCTCTGGCAGTCTGAAAGCTTTGGGCACAAGCCGCTTGCTAAGCGCCTTCCTTTGCCTTTAGGCAGTGCTCGTGCAAAACAAGCCTGGGGCGTGAATGCTCACTACCCCGCACACACATTTCGCTGTGCCCGTTGCCAAGCGCTCTGGAAGCACTGTTTATGACGCAAGCGGAACGCCTCTTGCGCTTCCATTCTCAGAGCTCCAGAGTAAAGCACTCTGCGACCCTTGGTGCGAATGCCAGAGGAAAACATTTCCACTGAGTCTGGCAGGGAGAAACTGTACCTGGAGAACACTTTTGTCTGCAGCTTGCACCTGCACCTTACATACCCATGGATTTTCAGCACATTCAAATGCATGCCAGGCTCTTCCTAACGCAAGCTGAAAGCTGCTGTCAGAAGGCTTCGCTCCTTGTCAGATCGAAGCAGCAGCACGCACCTTCGAGTTTGGCAGGAACTAAAGAGCCGCAGAAGAGCATGGTCTAGCAACAAGGGGATAGGAAAATGCATTTGCTTCATGTGCCCTTGTCGTCGCCTCACAACAGGTAGCAGCATAAAGCAGATGCGGCTGAAGTTCTTCCGGGCGACAGCTAACATCAATCGAGCAAGCGGTCTTCCCACAGCTATGGTCCTCTGGCAGTCTGAAAGCTTTGCGCACAAGCCGCTTGCTAAGCGCCTTCCTTTGCCTTTAGGCAGTGCTCGTGCACGACAAGCCTCGGGCGTGAATATTCACTACCCCGCACACACGTTTCGCTGTGCCCGTTGCCAAGCGCTCTGGAAGCGCTGTTTATGACGCAAGCGGAACGCCTCTTGCGCTTCCATTCTCAGAGCTCCTGAGTTAAGCAATCTGCGACCCTTGGTGCGAATGCCAGAGGAAAACATTTCCACTGAGTCTGGCAGGGAGAAACTGTACCTGGAGAACACTTTTGTCTGCAGCTTGCCCCTGCACCTTACATACCCATGGATTTTCAGCACATTCAAATGCATGCCAGGCTCTTCCTAATGCAAGCTGAAAGCTGCTGTCAGAAGGCTTCGCTCCTTGTCAGATGGAAGCAGCAGCACGCACCTTCGAGTTTGGCAGGAACTAAAGAGCCTCAGATGAGCGTGGTCTTGCAACAAGGGGATAGGAAAATGCATTTGCTTCATGTGCCCTTGTCGTCGCCTCACAACAGGTAGCAGCATAAAGCAGATGCGGCCGAAGTTCTTCCGGGCGACAGCTAACATCAATCGAGCAGGTGGTCTTCCCACAGCTATGGTCCTCTGGCAGTCTGAAAGCTTTGCGCATAAGCCGCTTGCTAAGCGCCTTCCTTTGCCTTTAGGCAGTGCTCGTGCACGACAAGCCTGGGGCGTGAATGCTCACTACCCCGCACACACGTTTCGTTGTGCCCGTTGCCAAGCGCTCTGGAAGCACTATTTATGACGCAAGCGGAACGCCTCTTGTGCTTCCATTCTCAGAGCTCCTGAGTTAAGCACTCTGCGACCGTAGGCGCGAATGCCAGAGGAAAACATTTCCACTGCGTCTGGCAGGGAGAAACTGTACCTGGAGAACACTTTTGTCTGCAGCTTGCACCTGCACCTTACATACCCATGGATTTTCAGCACATTCAAATGCATGCCAGGCTCTTCCTAACGCAAGCTGAAAGCTGCTGTCAGAAGGCTTCGCTCCTTGTCAGATCGAAGCAGCAGCACGCACCTTCGAGTTTGGCAGGAACTAAAGAGCCGCAGAAGAGCATGGTCTAGCAACAAGGGGATAGGAAAATGCATTTCCTTCATGTGCCCTTGTCGTCGCCTCACAGCAGGTAGCAGCATAAAGCAGATGCGGCTGAAGTTCTTCCGGGCGACAGCTAACATCAATCGAGCAAGCGGTCTTCCCACAGCTATGGTCCTCTGGCAGTCTGAAAGCTTTGGGCACAAGCCGCTTGCTAAGCGCCTTCCTTTGCCTTTAGGCAGTGCTCGTGCAAAACAAGCCTGGGGCGTGAATGCTCACTACCCCGCACACACATTTCGCTGTGCCCGTTGCCAAGCGCTCTATAAGCACTGTTTATGACGCAAGCGGAACGCCTCTTGCGCTTCCATTCTCAGAGCTCCTGAGTAAAGCACTCTGCGACCCTTGGTGCGAATGCCAGAGGAAAACATTTCCACTGAGTCTGGCAGGGAGAAACTGTACCTGGAGAACACTTTTGTCTGCAGCTTGCACCTGCACCTTACATACCCATGGATTTTCAGCACATTCAAATGCATGCCAGGCTCTTCCTTATGCAAGCTGAAAGCTGCTGTCAGAAGGCTTGGCTCCTTGTCAGATCGAAGCAGCAGCACGCACCTTTGAGTTTGGCAGGAACTAAAGAGCCGCAGAAGAGCATGGTCTAGCAACAAGAGGATAGGAAAATGCATTTCCTTCATGTGCCCTTGTCGTCGCCTCACAGCAGGTAGCAGCATAAAGCAGATGCGGCTGAAGTTCTTCCGGGCGACAGCTAACATCAATCGAGCAAGCGGTCTTCCCACAGCTATGGTCCTCTGGCAGTCTGAAAGCTTTGCGCACAAGCCGCTTGCTAAGCGCCTTCCTTTGCCTTTAGGCAGTGCTCGTGCACAACAAGCCTCGGGCGTGAATATTCACTACACCGCACACACGTTTCGCTGTGCCCGTTGCCAAGAGCTCTGGAAGCGCTGTTTATGATGCAAGCGGAACGCCTCTTGCGCTTCCATTCTCAGAGCTCCTGAGTTAAGCAATCTGCGACCCTTGGTGCGAATGCCAGAGGAAAACATTTCCATTGAGTCTGGCAGGGAGAAACTGTACCTGGAGAACACTTTTGTCTGCAGCTTGCCCCTGCACCTTACATACCCATGGATTTTCAGCACATTCAAATGCATGCCAGGCTCTTCCTAACGCAAGCTGAAAGCTGCTGTCAGAAGGCTTGGCTCCTTGTCAGATGGAAGCAGCAGCACGCACCTTCGAGTTTGGCAGGAACTAAAGAGCCGCAGACGAGCGTGGTCTAGCAACAAGGGGATAGGAGAATGCATTTGCTTCATGTGCCCTTGTCGTCGCCTAACTACATGTAGCAGCATAAAGCAGATGCGGCTGAAGTTCTTCCGGGCGACAGCTAACATCAATCGAGCAGGTGGTCTTCCCACAGCTATGGTCCTCTGGCAGTCTGAAAGCTTTGCGCATAAGCCGCTTGCTAAGCGCCTTCCTTTGCCTTTAGGCAGTGCTCGTGCACGACAAGCCTGGGGCGTGAATGCTCACTACCCCGCACACACGTTTCGTTGTGCCCGTTGCCAAGCGCTCTGGAAGCACTGTTTATGACGCAAGCGGAACGCCTCTTGTGCTTCCATTCTCAGAGCTCCTGAGTTAAGCACTCTGCGACCGTAGGCGCGAATGCCAGAGGAAAACATTTCCACTGCGTCTGGCAGGGAGAAAGTGTACCTGGAGAACACTTTTGTCTGCAGCTTGCACCTGCACCTTACATACCCATGGATTTTCAGCACATTCAAATGCATGCCAGGCTCTTCCTTATGCAAGCAGAAAGCTGCTGTCAGAAGGCTTGGCTCCTTGTCAGATCGAAGCAGCAGCACGCACCTTTGAGTTTGGCAGGAACTAAAGAGCCGCAGAAGAGCATGGTCTAGCAACAAGGGGATAGGAAAATGCATTTCCTTCATGTGCCCTTGTCGTCGCCTCACAGCAGGTAGCAGCATAAAGCAGATGCGGCTGAAGTTCTTCCGGGCGACAGCTAACATCAATCGAGCAAGCGGTCTTCCCACAGCTATGGTCCTCTGGCAGTCTGAAAGCTTTGCGCACAAGCCGCTTGCTAAGCACCTTCATTTGCCTTTAGGCAGTGCTCATGCTTTACCAGCCTGGGGCGAGAATGGTCACTACCGCGCACACACGTTTCGCTGTGCCCGTTGCCAAGCGCTCTGGAAGCGCTGTTTATGACGCAAGCGGAACGCCTCTTGCGCTTCCATTCTCAGAGCTCCTGAGTTAAGCAATCTGCGACCCTTGGTGCGAATGCCAGAGGAAAACATTTCTACTGAGTCTAGCAGGGAGAAACTGTACCTGGAGAACACTTTTGTCTGCAGCTTGCGCCTGCACCTTACATACCCATGGAATTTCAGCACATTCAAATGCATGCCAGGCTCTTCCTTACCCAAGCTGAAAGCTGCTGTCCGAAGGCTTGGCTCCTTGTCAGATGGAAGCAGCAGCACGCACCTTTAAGTTTGGCAAGTACTAAAGAGCCTCAGACGAGCGTGGTCTAGCAACAAGGGGATAGGAAAATGCATTTGCTTCATGTGCCCTTGTCGTCGCCTAACAACATGTAGCAGCATAAAGCAGATGCGGCTGAAGTTCTTCCGGGCGACAGCTAACATCAATCGAGCAAGCGGTCTTCCCACAGCTATGGTCCTCTGGCAGTCTGAAAGCTTTGCGCACAAGCCGCTTGCTAAGCGCCTTCCTTTGCCTTTAGGCAGTGCTCGTGCACGACAAGCCTGGGGCGTGAATGCTCACTACCTCGCACACACATTTCGTTGTGCCCGTTGCCAAGCGCTCTGGAAGCACTGTTTATGACGCAAGCGGAACGCCTCTTGTGCTTCCATTCTCAGAGCTCCTGAGTTAAGCACTCTGCGACCGTAGGCGCGAATGCCAGAGGAAAACATTACCACTGCGTCTGGCAGGGAGAAACTGTACCTGGAGAACACTTTTGTCTGCAGCTTGCACCTGCACCTTACATACCCATGGATTTTCAGCACATTCAAATGCATGCCAGGCTCTTCCTAACGCAAGCTGAAAGCTGCTGTCAGAAGGCTTCGCTCCTTGTCAGATCGAAGCAGCAGCACGCACCTTCGAGTTTGGCAGGAACTAAAGAGCCGCAGAAGAGCATGGTCTAGCAACAAGGGGATAGGAAAATGCATTTGCTTCATGTGCCCTTGTCGTCGCCTCACAACAGGTAGCAGCATAAAGCAGATGCGGCTGAAGTTCTTCCGGGCGACAGCTAACATCAATCGAGCAAGTGGTCTTCCCACAGCTATGGTCCTCTGGCAGTCTGAAAGCTTTGGGCACAAGCCGCTTGCTAAGCGCCTTCCTTTGCCTTTAGGCAGTGCTCGTGCAAAACAAGCCTGGGGCGTGAATGCTCACTACCCCGCACACACATTTCGCTGTGCCCGTTGCCAAGCGCTCTGGAAGCACTGTTTATGACGCAAGCGGAACGCCTCTTGCGCTTCCATTCTCAGAGCTCCAGAGTAAAGCACTCTGCGACCCTTGGTGCGAATGCCAGAGGAAAACATTTCCACTGAGTCTGGCAGGGAGAAACTGTACCTGGAGAACACTTTTGTCTGCAGCTTGCACCTGCACCTTACATACCCATGGATTTTCAGCACATTCAAATGCATGCCAGGCTCTTCCTAACGCAAGCTGAAAGCTGCTGTCAGAAGGCTTCGCTCCTTGTCAGATCGAAGCAGCAGCACGCACCTTCGAGTTTGGCAGGAACTAAAGAGCCGCAGAAGAGCATGGTCTAGCAACAAGGGGATAGGAAAATGCATTTGCTTCATGTGCCCTTGTCGTCGCCTCACAACAGGTAGCAGCATAAAGCAGATGCGGCTGAAGTTCTTCCGGGCGACAGCTAACATCAATCGAGCAAGCGGTCTTCCCACAGCTATGGTCCTCTGGCAGTCTGAAAGCTTTGCGCACAAGCCGCTTGCTAAGCGCCTTCCTTTGCCTTTAGGCAGTGCTCGTGCACGACAAGCCTCGGGCGTGAATATTCACTACCCCGCACACACGTTTCGCTGTGCCCGTTGCCAAGCGCTCTGGAAGCGCTGTTTATGACGCAAGCGGAACGCCTCTTGCGCTTCCATTCTCAGAGCTCCTGAGTTAAGCAATCTGCGACCCTTGGTGCGAATGCCAGAGGAAAACATTTCCACTGAGTCTGGCAGGGAGAAACTGTACCTGGAGAACACTTTTGTCTGCAGCTTGCCCCTGCACCTTACATACCCATGGATTTTCAGCACATTCAAATGCATGCCAGGCTCTTCCTAATGCAAGCTGAAAGCTGCTGTCAGAAGGCTTCGCTCCTTGTCAGATGGAAGCAGCAGCACGCACCTTCGAGTTTGGCAGGAACTAAAGAGCCTCAGATGAGCGTGGTCTTGCAACAAGGGGATAGGAAAATGCATTTGCTTCATGTGCCCTTGTCGTCGCCTCACAACAGGTAGCAGCATAAAGCAGATGCGGCCGAAGTTCTTCCGGGCGACAGCTAACATCAATCGAGCAGGTGGTCTTCCCACAGCTATGGTC